>NC_047103.1:16739013-17039013 GCF_902500255.1 Thalassophryne amazonica | reverse complement strand
GAAAGTGAAACTAAGTGAACAGAAGCAGAGTGAAAGCTGGTGCAAGAGAGTGCAGGAAAGTGAAACTAAGTGAACAGAAGCAGAGTGAAAGCTGGTGTAAGAGAGTGCAGGAAAGTGAAACTAAGTAAACAGAAGCAGAGAAATCAGTGACAGAAACTACAAAATAAAATGAGACCAAAAAAGTTCAACAAGGAAAAAAAATCAAGACTAAACTAGAACGGAACTACATGTGGCAACAGTATATAAACAGACAGTACATCCAGTGACTGAAAAGAAACAGAAAAGCAGAATCAACAAAGTAAATAAAGGGCAGAGACAAAACTAAAACGGCACTAACTATGAGGCAAGAGAAAACAACCAAACAGAAAATCACCAGGCAGGATCACAGACGAATGGCAGAACCATAATAGGAGCCCGAAGAACTAACACTAATGAAGGTCTGGAGGTCTAAAGGTAAAATAATCTAAACATTAACTAAACTCAGAGAGCACCACGCTTGTAGAGCGCAAACCTCTGGCAACTCCAATTCCACAATTTTTACCTTGAAAAAAAATTTCAAGGTCAAAGTCCTGTTTGAAGTGGCTTTTCATAAGCTAACATATAATATAAAAGATAAAGGACTTTTCAATGTTAAAATCAAATATCCACTAAATCTGAAGTTCAAATCAGATGCGGACCAAACTTAGTCTATTCACTGAGTGCCAGTTTACACCTCACTGTCAGAAATGAGAATGATTGAGGCACTTTTGATTGGGATATAATGCAAAATGTACACCAAAGGGGCTTTTCAATATTAAATTCAAATGTCCACAAAATCCACAATCCAGATCAAACTTCATCACACGATAGTGAGTGCCAGTCTGAGAGTGATTGGGGCACGTTTGATTAAGATATAATGTAAAATATACATTAAATTGGGTTTTCAATGTTAAATTTAATTGGCCATAAAATCTGCAATCTGGATCAGATCTGAATCAGACTTTGTCAGTCAAGGAAATCCAATCCAATGAGTCAGTTTTGAGTGTATCACTCAAAAACTGACTCACTGAATGAACTCAATTCAATTATGAGCAGGATTTCCAGCTAATAAATATGTGTAGTCCCAACTAAATTAAATTAAATTATCGTGCATGGATGTGTTTTATTTGAGTTGGGGCTACATATATTTATTAGATGAAAACCCTGCTCATCACTGAATTGAGTTCATCCAATGCATCAGTTTTTTGAGTGTGTTTTCTTTCGAGGAAAGTCCTTCAGTTTGTCCTTATACCACTATGGGGTGCCAGTAATTCTGAATACGGCTCTGCATTCATTGTCCATAAACTTACTCTCTCTCAGGCCTCAGCCAGTTTGGGACACCTGCTTTGAATACTGTGGCAACTAACATCACAAAAGGTATGAGAGGCTGAATTTTATTTCTTTTTTTATTAGAAACCAAACAAATTTAATTTAGACATTAAAAGACAACAATTTCACATGCAATGCATTTTTGATTTAGCAGTGCATCACTAGTTCTGATCAGAGAATGTAAGTGGTTTCATTGTAGCCATCTTTGAAGTATTTTTCTGCTCCCTGAAAGCAAAATTAGGGCTTAATACACGAAAGCTCCCTCATCTGTGCCCATATCCGCTGTCATAAAGAAGCCAAGCCAAAAGCTGGCGGACCCCATCGAGTGGGTAACAAAGTACAGGATGCAATTTGCATGCATTCTGTTCATAATGAGCAGTCAGTGGCATCAGTGCAGAGCAAAGAAAGGCTGCTCTGCACTGAGCTGAAAGATGGAAAATTACACTTTTGAGAGCAGGGACAGTAACCATGGTGAAGGACCACCTCACACCCTCCTTTCCTGTGCATTCACTTCTGAGACGGCCACGTGCACCTACGTCACAGCGTGCACGCGGTCGTGACGCACACTGGCCACTCACTCAGCTGTCAGGTAGCGTTTCCAGCCGCAGGGTCAGCCACCAGATTTGGCCATGTGGCTGCAGAATTTTGCAATGGAAATATGGGAAATTGGACGTATGCAAACCCCAGAGGGAACGACGAGTAAACAAAATAGCTACTCTGAGTGAACTCTGCTCACAGCAGATTTATAATATTATTCACAGGGACTGAGTCTGCAGCAGAAAGCAACTCATGCAAAATGATTTTCCTGTAATGCAGTCTGCAGTCGAAGCTTCTTCACAAAGGTCAGCGGGAAGAACAGCAGCAGCGGAGGAAAGGAAACAAAGACTATAGGGATGGAAATGATTTGCTGGTTTACATATAACACTGCTGGCACTGTTGTTAAGCCGATTGGGCTCAAATGTCATAAATATGGTCTCTGTGATGTACCGAAGCTTGGCTGCAGATGAGAGGATAAAAACTAAGCAGCATCACGAAAATCAGTCCATTAGTCCACAGATAAGATAAGATGAGATAAAATAAGATGAAATAAACTTTATTGATCCCACAGCGGGGAAAATCACTTGTTACAGCAGCAAGAATCATAAAGAAAAAGAAAAATATTTACATTCAAGAAAAGTGACTAAAGTATATTGCGATGTTTGCTGGCGGGTGCATAAATAGTGATGTGAACAGATTACGTGAAAAATAGAATATAAGTGAGTATAAGTATGTACAGATAGATATTGTAAAATTATTGCACAGGATAAATTGCATGGTTGTGCATGTAATAAAGCACAAAAGGTGGGGGAAGACGTAGTTAATAGTGCAAAATCAGCAGGTGCTTATGGTGCAGTTTGAGGTATTTTACAATCTGACTGCAGTTGGACTAAATGACCTGCGGAGGTGTTCTCTTTGCACCGAGGGTGATTACTGAAGGAAGATTACTGAATGCTTAAGGCTCACACAGTCTCATGTAGGGGGTGAGAGGGGTTTTCCATCACTGATGTCAGCTTTGCTAACATCCTCCTCTCACCCACCACCTCTATGGGGTCCACAGTGCATTGCTGGACAGAGCCAGCCCTTCTGACTAATCTGTTGAGTCTCTTCTTGTCCCTCTCAGAATTGCATGTAACTGAGAAAATGAAGCAGAATTTAAAGACATATTGGGAATCGTTTGATTCAGAACTTACAGATCCTATATGGCATCATATACAGTGAGCAGATGTGTGGCTCAAACATTTCACCTCATATATCCTTGAATTTTGCTCCATGATAATGACCTTTCATTAAGTCTGCTTAAAATCGAATCATATTATCCCAGAGTTATTTTTAACCATTTCACCAAGGTTGATCCAAAGTGGAGCACAACTACTGCAGTTATCCTGTACTTATAAAAGCAACAAACACCCTCTCTGTATTACCGTATGTGGGTGTGATTTAAAGTTTAAGGGTATGCTCTCTTTACAGTGCATTCCTTGGCCAACTCTCTAAGGGCCCCAATTCCAAAACAATCCAGATGAGTGTAGTGCTGCCATCCAGTTTTTCAATTTTGTTTAACATCACCATGTGACATAATTGATGTGATAGTTAAGCCCAGAAGATCAGACGTCTATGCATTTCAATATCTCATCTTGGTCCCGAGAGATGGTCATTAATGTCATTTTAAAGATGACCTCTAATTTGACTATTTGTTTTGACGTATGACTTCAACTTGACCTGTGTTGGAAGAGGATGGTCCACTAAGTCAAATCACCATGTTTGTTGGAAACTACACTTTGTGTTTTGACAATATCGCCACAGACCGTAGACAACGACTTCCGACTGCACCTTGACATTAGACCTAGTCAAGGTCAAGGTCAACTTTATTGTCCCATTAGGGAAATTTGTCTTGGGCATCGCACTACATTATTGCTTCACAGGGCAGAGAGCAATTAAAAAGGGCACAAATCACATAAAACACAAGAATTAAAATCTAGTCTAAAATCAGGAAATACATTACAATGACAACACAGAGACATTCAATGATTTAAAGTGCTAAGAAAAGTGCCAGGTGCTAAAGTGCTGATGTTTGTTGCACATTGTTCTATTGCACTAGTTGCTTGCATTGTTTAGCAGTTTGATAGAAACTGGAACAAATGAGAATTTGAGACGATTTGTTTTACACTTTGGTATACGAAATCTTCTTCCTGAAGGGAGAAGTTTATACCTATGATCTATGATCTGAAAATGACCTTTGTTGGAAGAGGATGGTCCACCAAGTCAAATCAACACATTTGATGGAAACTGCTCTTTGCGTTTTGATGATATCGCCACAGATCGTAGATGATGACGTTAACATGGCCTGTGTTGTACAAGGACGGCCCACTGAGTCTAAATATAAAGTTTAACTGAAACTGTTCTTTGCATTTTGAAGATATTGGCCTGAGCCGTTGATGATGACATCTGAATGAATCTTGACCTTTGAGCAGTTATCTTGATATGATTTGCGTTGCGAGAGGACGATTCACTGAGTCTACCCCCCACCCCCACCATCGCATGTGTGTTTAGTCATATATCACCTTGGTACTGATCTGGACTTTTGACTTGACTGACCTCTACTGGTGGTTGGCTCTCACTGCGGTATTGTATCACTTCCTGTTCTGGAGCACAGCGGTGTTTTGCTGTATCTGTTAGCTGTTTAATCTGCACAGTTAGATTGATCTAGTTAACTAGATAGCGATTTGTTTCACAGTGTAATCTTCACGTGCCTTAACTAAAGCACTCCCTCTGCTGAATCACCTCTAAATTATTTACACATTATTCACTTTGTGTGTTTTTAGGAATCCACTAGCTTAGCGCAGCTACTAGCTCTTAGCCGGTTTAGCATTGCGGCTTCTCCTGTCTCTCCTGCACTTTTCTGCTCTGGGTGTGAAATGTTTAGTTATTCTTCGGCCTCCTTTAGCAGCAATGGTACTTGTAATAAGTGTAGCTTATTCGTAGCTTTGGAGGCCAGGCTGGGCGAACTGGAGACTCGGCTCCGCACCGTGGAAAATTCTACAGCTAGCCAGGCCCCTGTAGTCGGTGCGGACCAAGGTAGCTTAGCCGCCGTTAGTTCCCTTCCAGCAGATCCCGAGCAGCCGGGAAAGCAGGCCGACTGGGTGACTGTGAGGAGGAAGTGTAGCCCTAAAAAGAAGCCCCGTGTACACCGCCAACCCGTTCACATTTCTAACCGTTTTTCCCCACTCGGCGACACAGCCACCAAGGATCAAACTCTGGTTATTGGCGACTCTGTTTTGAGAAATGTGAAGTTAGCAACACCAGCAACCATAGTCAATTGTCTTCTGGGGGCCAGAGCAGGCAACATTGAAGGAAATTTGAAACTGCTGGCTAAGGCTAAGCATAAATTTGGTAAGATTGCAATTCACGTCGGCAGTAATGACACCCGGTTACGCCAATCGGAGGTCACTAAAATTAACATTGAATCGGTGTGTAACTTTGCAAAGACAATGTCGGACTCTGTAGTTTTCTCTGGGCCCCTCCCCAATCGGACCGGGAGTGACATGTTTAGCCGCATGTTCTCCTTGAATTGCTGGCTATCTGAGTGGTGTCCAAAAAATGAGGTGGGCTTCATAGATAATTGGCAAAGCTTCTGGGGAAAACCTGGTCTTGTTAGGAGAGACGGCATCCATCCTACTTTGGATGGAGCAGCTCTCATTTCTAGAAATCTGGCCAATTTTCTTAAATCCTCCAAACCGTGACTATCCAGGGTTGGGACCAGGAAGCAGAGTTGTAGTCTTACACACCTCTCTGCAGCTTCTCTCCCCCTGCCATCCCCTCATTACCCCATCCCCGTAGAGACGGTGCCTGCTCCCAGACCACCAATAACCAATAAAAATCTATTTAAGCATAAAAATTCAAAAAGAAAAAATAATATAGCACCTTCAACTGCACCACAGACTAAAACAGTTAAATGTCTATTAAACATTAGGTCTCTCTCTTCTAAGTCCCTGTTAGTAAATGATATAATAATTGATCAACATATTGATTTATTCTGCCTTACAGAAACCTGGTTACAGCAGGATGAATATGTTAGTTTAAATGAGTCAACACCCCCGAGTCATACTAACTGCCAGAATGCTCGTAGCACGGGCCGAGGCGGAGGATTAGCAGCAATCTTCCATTCCAGCTTATTAATTAATCAAAAACCCAGACAGAGCTTTAATTCATTTGAAAGCTTGACTCTTAGTCTTGTCCATCCAAATTGGAAGTCCCAAAAACCAGTTTTATTTGTTATTATCTATCGTCCACCTGGTCGTTACTGTGAGTTTCTCTGTGAATTTTCAGACCTTTTGTCTGACTTAGTGCTTAGCTCAGATAAGATAATTATAGTGGGTGATTTTAACATCCACACAGATGCTGAGAATGACAGCCTCAACACTGCATTTAATCTATTATTAGACTCAATTGGCTTTGCTCAAAATGTAAATGAGTCCACCCACCACTTTAATCATATCTTAGATCTTGTTCTGACTTATGGTATGGAAATTGAAGACTTAACAGTATTCCCTGAAAACTCCCTTCTGTCTGATCATTTCTTAATAACATTTACATTTACTCTGATGGACTACCCAGCAGTGGGGAATAAGTTTCATTACACTAGAAGTCTTTCAGAAAGCGCTGTAACTAGGTTTAAAGATATGATTTCTTCTTTATGTTCTTTAATGCCATATACCAACACAGTGCAGAGTAGCTACCTAAACTCTGTAAGTGAGATAGAGTATCTCGTCAATAGTTTTACATCCTCATTGAAGACAACTTTGGATGCTGTAGCTCCTCTGAAAAAGAGAGCTTTAAATCAGAAGTGCCTGACTCCGTGGTATAACTCACAAACTCGCAGCTTAAAGCAGATAACCCTTAAGTTGGAGAGGAAATGGCGTCTCACTAATTTAGAAGATCTTCACTTAGCCTGGAAAAAGAGTCTGTTGCTCTATAAAAAAGCCCTCCGTAAAGCTAGGACATCTTACTACTCATCACTAATTGAAGAAAATAAGAACAACCCCAGGTTTCTTTTCAGCACTGTAGCCAGGCTGACAAAGAGTCAGAGCTCTATTGAGCCGAGTATTCCTTTAACTTTAACTAGTAATGACTTCATGACTTTCTTTGCTAATAAAATTTTAACTATTAGAGAAAAAATTACTCATAACCATCCCAACGACGTATCGTTATCTGGCTGCTTTCAGTGATGCCGGTATTTGGTTAGACTCTTTCTCTCCGATTGTTCTGTCTGAGTTATTTTCATTAGTTACTTCCTCCAAACCATCAACATGTCTATTAGATCCCATTCCTACCAGGCTGCTCAAGGAAGCCCTACCATTAATTAATTCTTCGATCTTAAATATGATCAATCTATCTTTATTAGTTGGCTATGTACCACAGGCTTTTAAGGTGGCAGTAATTAAACCATTACTTAAAAAGCCATCACTTGACCCAGCTCTCTTAGCTAATTATAGTCCAATCTCCAACCTTCCTTTTCTCTCAAAAATTCTTGAAAGGGTAGTTGTAAAACAGCTAACTGATCATCTGCAGAGGAATGGTCTATTTGAAGAGTTTCAGTCAGGTTTTAGAATTCATCATAGTACAGAAACAGCATTAGTGAAGGTTACAAATGATCTTCTTATGGCCTCAGACACTGGACTCATCTCTGTGCTTGTTCTGTTAGACCTCAGTGCTGCTTTTGATACTGTTGACCATAAAATTTTATTACAGAGATTAGAGCATGCCATAGGTATTAAAGGCACTGTGCTGCGGTGGTTTGAATCATATTTATCTAATAAATTACAATTTGTTCATGTAAATGAGAATGGTCTTCACAGACTAAGGTTAATTATGGAGTTCCACAAGGTTCTGTGCTAGGACCAATTTTATTCACTTTATACATGTTTCCCTTAGGCAGTATTATTAGACGGCATTGCTTAAATTGTCATTGTTACGCAGCTGATACCCAGCTTTATCTATCCATGAAGCCAGAGGACACACACCAATTAGCTAAACTGCAGGATTGTCTTACAGATATAAAGACATGGATGACCTCTAATTTCCTGCTTTTAAACTCAGATAAAACTGAAGTTATTGTACTTGGCCCCACAAATCTTAGAAACATGGTGTCTAACCAGATCCTTACTCTGGATGGCATTACCCTGACCTCTAGTAATACTGTGAGAAATCTTGGAGTCATTTTTGATCAGGATATGTCATTCAATGCGCATATTAAACAAATATGTAGGACTGCTTTTTTGCATTTGCGCAATATCTCTAAAATTAGAAAGGTCTTGTCTCAGAGTGATGCTGAAAAACTAATTCATGCATTTATTTCCTCTAGGCTGGACTATTGTAATTCATTATTATCAGGTTGTCCTAAAAGTTCCCTGAAAAGCCTTCAGTTAATTCAAAATGCTGCAGCTAGAGTACTAACAGGGACTAGAAGTAGAGAGCATATCTCACCCATATTGGCCTCTCTTCATTGGCTTCCTGTTAATTCTAGAATAGAATTTAAAATTCTTCTTCTTACTTATAAGGTTTTGAATAATCAGGTCCCATCTTATCTTAGGGACCTCATAGTACCATATCACCCCAACAGAGCGCTTCGCTCTCAGACTGCAGGCTTACTTGTAGTTCCTAGGGTTTGTAAGAGTAGAATGGGAGGCAGAGCCTTCAGCTTTCAGGCTCCTCTCCTGTGGAACCAGCTCCCAATTCAGATCAGGGAGACAGACACCCTCTCTACTTTTAAGATTAGGCTTAAAACTTTCCTATTTGCTAAAGCTTATAGTTAGGGCTGGATCAGGTGACCCTGAACCATCCCTTAGTTATGCTGCTATAGACGTAGACTGCTGGGAGGTTCCCATGATGCATGAGTGTTTCTTTCTCTTTTTGCTCTGTATGCACCACTATGCATTTAATCATTAGTGATTGATCTCTGCTCCCCTCCACAGCATGTCTTTTTCCTGGTTCTCTCCCTCAGCCCCAACCAGTCCCAGCAGAAGACTGCCCCTCCCTGAGCCTGGTTCTGCTGGAGGTTTCTTCCTGTTAAAAGGGAGTTTTTCCTTCCCACTGTCGCCAAGTGCTTGCTCACAGGGGGTCGTTTTGACCGTTGGGGTTTTTCCGTAATTATTGTATGGCCTTGCCTTACAATATAAAGTGCCTTGGGGCAACTGTTTGTTGTGATTTGGCGCTATATAAATAAAATTGATTTGATTTGATTTGATCACATGACCTCACTGCACGCTATTACTTTGAATCAAATCTCCTCGACTTTGCTGACCGTGTTCTTTGCTGGCGTCTCCAGGTTAGAGCTGCCCTCAGTCAAAGTCACAACATAAATTACATGGTGTGAAACTTGCAACGAAAAAAAAACCAAGGCGTGCGGCCATGTAGAGTCCTATAAACACTTTTCTCCCCTGAGGTTGACCTCCATTACATGTTTGTCTGCAGCTTGACATTTCAAAAAGGCTGCAGCAGGCAGTGAAATATGAGAGATGGAGGGCTGGGGAGCTGGAGCTAAATCTTATTTAGATATAAGTATGGTTCCACTGAACTGTCACATAAAATACCACAAATTCACATGCATCTGGTCACTCAAGAACATCAGGAGGGAAAAGAAAGCTCCTTAAAAGGCAAACGTAACTGAAGTAATTTCATTTTTGCTGTTGATGTTTGATTAGGTACAGGTTTTCCCTTTGTTTGCGAAAACCTTGTCTTCTAAACTCAAAATGGGTTTCCTGTGAGTCATTAATGAGTTTTCCAAAGTGGGTGATTGAGTTGATTGGATCGCTGGGACATCCTGATAATTTGTAGGCTCCCAGGCAACATACATTCCAGTCAATAGACAGATACTGTGAGTGCTGTAAGAGTCTCTAACATCTTCTGGGGATACATTCTAACTCCTACACTATTGACTTCTTGTACTGACTGGATGTTGGGTTGAAATCTGGAGTACAGAAGCTGAGGTGCCTTTGTTGGCAAGGAAATGATAACTACTATATTGTTGACATCACAGATGATGCTGCAACCTTTCTGGAGTCAAAGGTTGCAAGAATTGCAGCACTTGAAAAGCTTAGTGAGGAGCCAGAGGGTCTGGGTTTGTGATCATCCAGAAGACTAAGATGAAAGCTTTCGATGACTTACTGGACTCAGCCATCTGAAGGATATTTTAGAGGTAAAAGTGTCAAATTTGCTGAGACATTCTCACCTCAGCAGTGACATTCATGTCTCTGGGTCCTTGGCCTTTGTGATCAGTACATTGCTGGGAAAAACTTGTGGAAACATGAAGTTGCTGGACAGAGGTTTTTGGCAATTCTGATACCTTTGGAGGAAAAAGAAGAATAATGAAGGTCTACATCTTTAGGCTCCTGGTGCTTCCTATCTTATTGTATGGTTGTGATACCTGGAATCTAACCTGCAAACAACTGAATGTCTTTGGTACTGGGTCACTTTGGAGGATCCTTGGATATGGCTGGATTGTCCTTGTGTCAAACGAACAGTTACTTAGAGAGATTCAGATGATGTGCATCAGCTGCGACAATGTCACCATGTGCATGATCCAAAACACAAGTGCCCCCATTTCAACTGGCTGCAGCAAATAGATGATTACTTTTTGAGATGTTGGGAAGCGCTTGTCTGCCTCTGGGGTTCCCATTCAGGACTCAGGGCAGTTCCGTACTCTACTGGATGTGGCAATGTGTGGCACCAGCACATACTCCCAGACTAAACCTGTTTGCTAAAACAAATAATCAACCAAGCAACCTGAGAAACTTTCACAAACTTAAAATGGTTGAGTGTAGCCAGGAATTGATGTCATACTATTTTAGCATTGATTGGGATAAAGGGGCGGACCACCGGAATCGGAATAAAGGGTAGACTACAGTGTAACAGTATATTTTCCCCACCCTGGAAATCTTCCCCCTACCCATGAAAGGCAAGATTTCTACAGGGCAGCACTGATTAAAGTTTATCCAAACCTTGATAAGGCCCAGTCAGGATAGAGCAACCTTTAAACTCTATATTTCATAGATGTTTTAAGGTCCCAGATGAAGCACAATTTGATTGACGGTGAACGATATTGATATTCTTTCTGTGTGTATCTATAGCTGTCTACAATAGCAATATTTCCTATTTGGAAGTACCTTTAAATCGCCTTTCCAAATATACTCTACAAATATATGGAGCTGACTGACAACCTGAAATATGATAGAACATCTGTCCATGATGGGGTAGGTGGTAAGATATCGTGACCTGGATATCTTCCCCTGCATGCCTATATCAAGAAATCTGTACTATATATTGCCAAATTCATCCCACTATAAACTTGGCAGTATTAAACAATTATGTAGCAACCTTCCAATACAGGTAGAGCAACCTTTAAACTCTATATTTCATAGATGTTTTATGGTTGCAAATGAAGCACAGTTTGATCGACGGTGAACAATCAAATCAAATCAAATCAATTTCATTTATATAGCGCCAAATCACAACAAACAGTTGCCCCAAGGTGCTTCATATTGCAAGGCAAAGCCATACAATAATTACAGAAAAACCCCAACTGTCAAAACGACCCCCTGTGAGCAAGCACTTGGTGACAGTGGGAAGGAAAAACTCCCTTTTAACAGGAAGAAACCTCCAGCAGAACCAGGCTCAGGGAGGGGCAGTCTTCTGCTGGGACTGGTTGGGGCTGAGGGAGAGAACCTGGAAAAAGACATGCTGTGGAGGGGAGCAGAGATCAATCACTAATGATTAAATACAGAGTGGTGCATACAGAGCAAAAAGAGAAGGAAACACTCAGTGCATCATGGGAACCCCCCAGCAGTCTAAGTCTATAGCAGCATAACTAAGGGATGGTTCAGGGTCACAGCAGCATTTTGAATTAACTGAAGGCTTTTCAGGGAACTTTTAGGACAACCTGATAATAATGAATTACAATAGTCCAGCCTAGAGGAAATAAATGCATGAATTAGTTTTTCAGCATCACTCTGAGACAAGACCTTTCTAATTTTAGAGATACTGCGCAAATGCAAAAAAGCAGTCCTACATATTTGTTTAATATGCGCATTGAATGACATATTCTGATCAAAAATGACTCCAAGATTTCTCACAGTATTACTAGAGGTCAGGGTAATGCCATCCAAAGTAAGGATCTGGTTAGACACCATGTTTCTAAGATTTGTGGGGCCAAGTACAATAACTTCAGTTTTATCTGAGTTTAAAAGCAGGAAATTAGAGGTCATCCATGTCTTTATGTCTGTAAGACAATCCTGCAGTTTAGCTAATTGGTGTGTGTCCTCTGGCTTCATGGATAGATAAAGCTGAGTATCATCTGCGTAACAATGAAAATTTAAGCAATGCTGTCTAATAATACTGCCTAAGGGAAGCATGTATAAAGTGAATAATAATAATGAACAATATTGGTATTTTTTCTGTATGTATCTATAGCTATCTACAATAGTTCCAAATATACTTCCAAATATACTCTATAAATATGTGGACCTGACTGACAACCTGAGATATGATAGAACATCTGTCCATGATGGGGTGGGGGGTAAGATATCCTATGACAGTCAAGGGCAAGACCACATCCCTCAACAATATCAATGTTGCTTCCACTGTGTCAGCCATGTATAAATCTGAGTAGGATGAAATGTATGATAATACTGCAGCAGACTTGTTATGCAGGGGGTGGGGGAAAGATGTCCAGGGTGGGGCCGGATATATTCCCAGTAAGAGATATATTAGTGTTGGGCCGGCTAGCAAGCTCATTAGCATTAGCCTAGAAATGCCGGCTGTGGAGGATGGCTTTCGTACTGTGGCTAGGCAGAGAAAGCCCTGTAGGGCTTGGTGCCCGGCTGTGGTACCCCGATCACACTCGTCACTGCAAACTGTGAATCGGTTCTCCCCCTTGCCTGATGTGAATTCTCTGAGCCCACAAGTGACTTCCACTCCTGTCTCCAGGCCGAAACACCGGACTTTAGTGATAGGGGATTCTATCACCCGCAAAGTCAGGTTACAGACGCCGGATGATGTTAAATGCATTCCAGGGCCAGAGCTCCCAACATTGCATGCCATCTTAGGGTGCTGATGCTGCAGAAGGGAAGACAGACTAAGGAACATGACATGAGATATAGTCACATAGTTATTCACGTTGGCACCAATGATGTCAGGATGAAGCACTCAGAGGTCACAAAAATGGACATAGAGAGGGCTTGTGACCTTGCCGGAAAGATCTATTGGCATTGATTAATAGTCTCATATGCTACTCTAAAGCCACCCTTAAATCCAAACAGTTCAACTGTCAACCCCACTGAGGTCCTTAGTTTGGGTCTCATTAACATAGGATGACTGTCCTCAAAATCATTGGTGATTAATGATCTAATTATTGATCATCACTTAGATATGATTGGGTTATGTGAAACCTGGCTTAAACCTACAGCTGTCCTCCCCTTAAATGAGGCCTGCCCACCAGCATATACATTTAGTCAGGTCTCTCGTGATGCGAAGCAAGGCGGGGGTGTTGCTCTTATTTATAAATGAAGGTTTAGCTTATTAACTGTTGGGGTCACAAATATAACTCATTTGAGCCTCTGATTCTCCGCTCTGCTCAGGATATTATGCATTGCCAAGGTCAGAAGTATAAAAATCAGCCGTATTACTTTGTCACTGTATATAGGCCTCGTGGCCCATATTCTGACTTCTTAGATGAATTTGGTGCATTCATCTCTAACTTGTCAATTAGTGCAGATCATTGATGACTTTAACGTTCATATAAATAGGCCTTCTGATCCCCTCTGCAAATCATTTATGGAAATTGTGGATGCATTAGGATTTCGACAATGCATTCGGGACTCGACACACATTAGTGGAAATACCCTGGATCTAGTTCTTGCATGTGGTATTGCTGTCATGAATACTGACATCGTGCCTTGTACATCAGTGGTCTCTGATCACTCACTTATTAAGTTTACAGTGTCGCTGCCGTGTTTAGTGGAACAACAACCTTATATATCACTATGGCGATGCATCAACTCCTCAACTAAGACTGAACTCGAAGATAGACTGCCTGATGTCTTAGCTTCACATGTGACAAATACCCAATCAGTAGACAGTCTTGTGGATAGTTTAAACTCAATCCTCAAAACTACACTCGACATGATTGAACCACCTGTGTTAAAACCGCACTCCCCCAAATCACAGTCACCTTGGTTAAATGATTACCTGCATGACCTCAAGCATAAGGCAAGAGGTCTGTAACGGAAATGGCGTTGTTCAAAATTAGAAGTATTCACCTTGCGATGCTATCTTAGACTATAAGCATGCATTATTGGCTACAAAGCGGACCTATTACTCTGATTTGATGAACAAAACAAGCATAACTCAAAGTTCTTGTTGTGGCAAAACGTATTCATGGACAACCACATGTAGTTCACTCTCCTTTTACAGCACAAGATTTCCTGGATTACTTTGAGAAGAAAATAGAAGACATTAGGTTAAACATACCCCAGCATGCCTTAACCCAGCCACTACACCCTGCTATTGAGGTGGGCGCCATTCCTGAGGTATTGCCTAGATTTACAGAATTTGAGAGTATCTGACTAGGCATGCTGATGAAACTCGTAACATCAACAAAAAGCACAACCTGTTTATTTGATCGTATACCAACAAAACTGTTTAAGGAACTGTGGCCCACTCTTGGGCCGACTGTGATGGAAATTATTAATTTTCTTTTTAACTTGTGGATCTGTTCCTAAATGTTTCAAATCTGCAGTGATTGATTAAACCATTACTTAAGAAACCTAATCTTGACGCTAGTGTATTGAAAAACCATCGGCCGATATCAAATCTATCATTTTGCTCTAAAATTCTGGAAAAAGTGGTGTCACGGCAGCTTGTGGACTATTTTACTGAGAATAATCTCTTTGAGCCACTGCAGTCTGCTTTTAGAAAATATCATTCCACAGAGACTGCTCTCACTAAAGTGGTGAATGATCTGCTGCTTACAATGGATTTGGACACCACTACAGTTCTGGTGCTGTTAGATCTCAGTGCTGCATTTGATACTGTGGATCATCATATTCTACTTGATAGGCTGGAAAATCATTTTGGGATTACTGGGAGTGCCCTTGCATGGCTGACGTCATACTTGACCAGTCGTTCTCACTGTGTTTTATACAGTAACACTACCTCTAACCTTAGTGACATGAAATTTGGGGTTCCACAGGGGTCCGTCTTAGGTCCCCTGCCTTTTCTCCCTTTATATAGCACCCCTTAGGCACATATTGCGGCCTTTTGGGATTACCTTTCACTGCTATGCTGATGATATTCAGTTATACTTGCCGATAACTGCAGGTAATCTTGTTCATATAAAATCCTTAGAAAATTGCCTTGCATCAGTGAGAAGTTGGATGTCTAGAAACTTCCTACTTTGAAACTCTGATAAGACTGAAATGATGGTTCTTGGCCCAGTGAGACATGATCTCCATCAATTTGACCACTTAACACTCAGCCTAGGCTCGTGTGTCATACATCACACTGACAAAGTGAGGAACCTTGGGATAATTTTTGATCCTACATTGTCCTTTGACCTCCACGTTAGAAATATTATGAGGACTGCTTTCTTCCACCTGCGAAATATAGCGAAGATTTGTCCCATCCTCTCTATGGCTGATGCTGAGACCCTGATCCATGCATTTTTCTCTTCTAGATTGGACTACTGCAATGTTCTATTTTCTGGTTTACCGCAATCTAGCATTAGAGCTCTCCAATTGGTTCAAAATGCTGCAGCCAGACTTTTGATACGAAGCAGAAAGTTTGACGACATTACACCCATTTTGGCATCTCTTCACTGGCTTCCTGTCCCAGTGAGATCAGATTTTAAGGTTCTGCTACTAGTCTATAAAATTGTTCACGGACAGGCACCTCCCTACTTAGCTGACCTAATTAAACCTTACGTACCGGTCCAGGCTTTGCGTTCTCAGGGTGCAGGACTACTTTGTGTCCCTAGGGTGAATAAGAAGTTTGCAAGTCACTGAGCTTTCTCTTATCATGCCCCTGTTCTGCGGAATGATCTTCCTGCATCAATTAAACAGTCAGATTCTGTGGAGACTTTCAAGTCCAGACTTAAGATGCACTTATTTTCCCTTTCGTATGGCTAGCATACTGGTATAGTTTTGTTTTATGCTTTTTACTCTTTTAATTAATTTTATTAGGAAATGAAGCGTGCCGCGAAAACTCAACTTTACCTAAATTCTGGGTCTGTTAGTGAAGCTTAGGGCTAGTAGCCGGCGATCACCTTAGTATTTCCTTCTTTTCTTGTTGTTTAATACTGGCAAATCATACAGTATTTCTTGTCTTTCTGATGTCTGATTCAGTTTTTTCTCTCTGTTTAAGGTGCAGCTCCATCCAGAGATGGGTGTGGTAATTGTGCTGGAAATCCTCCTGTCCTGTGCACCAACAGCTTTTCCTGTATATTTGTTTTGTGAATTATTCTGTAATTTATGTCTGTAGCATGGCCCAAGCAGAGGGTCACCCCTTTGAGTCTGGTCTGCTTGAGGTTTCTTCCTCAGAGGGAGTTTTTCTTTACCACTATTACTCTGGGGGTTGGTAAGGTTAGACCTTACTTGTGTGAAGCGCCTTGAGGCAACTCTGTTGTGATTTGGTGCTATATAAATTAAATTAAATTGAAATTGAAATTGGGGGGTAAGATATCCTCAATATCCCAGGGGGAAGGGGAGATATCCGGGGGTTGGGGGGGGAGATAAACTGGGACACCAGGGTTCCTATCTTGATTCATTACACAACTGGGCATTTAATGATACAACCACATCTGGCCAGCCAGTGTTTTTTTTAATGTTTCAGTGAGCTCTCCAGCACACATTGTAACAAACATACAATTCAAATATGATAAAGGCTCCTACCTCCAGAACAAGCCACAGCTGATCCCCACATTTAAGATCCTTTTTGTAGTACATCCCGTAGAATTTGACAACATTGGAGTGATCAGAAAGAGCTTTGAGGATGTTGTACTCTGCTTCGATTTCTTCATCAATATCCTGCAAAATGACATTTAACATTTACATTTTAGACTACAACTTCTACTGCAACTCTCTGATAAGATATCCAAGCATCATCAGCATAACTTGGTATATTTCACTGCAAATCCCAACCTTCTGCAAGAAATATTACTGTTTCAAGTTTAGGTTTCATATTCAGAAACTAAAAGTGATTCTGGTGCAATGAAATCAGGCTTCCCAATCCAGCTTCCTGCAGGCTGGATTAACCTACCACCCGCCTCATTTTGGCTTGTCAGTATCTCACAAATAAGTGAAATTTCCCATCGATGGGATATACAGGCTTAGAAGCGGTTAATATTTGTGATGTCTTCCAGTTTGTGCAGCAGTAAAAACAGCAGGAAAGAGGTTAGGTCATAGGTGTTGCCGCGGATAAGGCAGTGGCTTTTACCCAATGCCAAAATATGGCCATTGGGTATTGCAAAGACCTTGCGTTCATCTGTCTCTGCTCAGCATAACTCCAGTCCTATTACTGCCAGGGTCTTCAAATTCACAGGGAACAACCTTGGGAGACAGACCTTGGACAAGTTCAAAGATGGCCAACTTTGACCTATTCCAAGGGGTCAAAAAGGTCACATTTTCTACATACTCTTTCACTGATTACATGCTCAAACGACTGAGGGTATTTTAGCATTGCGTTATATTTTTAGGTATAGTGCATGTGGTGGGTCATTTGTGCAACATGTGTGATTCCAACAACTGCACAACTTCAAAATAGTGGACACAATGACCTCGAGGATTCAGGCAACCTGCCACTGTCACATTCCAAAAACAAGCATGACAAGAATCAATTCACTTTGATATAGATGTAATAGTACATTCCTGGAATGTATGTCAAAATGATACAAACGGATATGTGACATATAGATCCTACACTGGATGTTCATCACATTTTGAGAGGATTGGCGACAAAGCAAAACGCAAGCACCCATGAAGCAGAAAACTGAATGTAGGTTGTTTTTTTTTTGTTTTTTTTGGACACAAAAATGAAAAATGGAAAATGCTTTTCTGCAGATCCTTTTCTCTCTGTCAGATGCTCAGACTGTTTCACATTCCGTCTTTCATACACTCGCACACCAGTATCGGGGGACAGCCATGCAGGGTGCTCAACTATGCATCAGGATCAACGTGGGGTTGAAGGACCTTGCTCAAGGGCAATTTAGTGTAGTACAAGAGACACAAGGAGCCTTTAAATCACAACTTCCCCTCAAGAAGAAGAGATCTTAAGAGTTACAGACTAAAATATCGTATGCTTTGCCCAGTCTCTTGGCATTTAACCTTTTCAATTGGAATTTTTGTTCAAGATAATCTGTCAACAAAATAGACTATTTTGTACATAGCTATCACCAAATAAACCCCATCCGTACTTTATGTAGTTCTTGTGTTTTCCAGTGATGTTGACATTGATGCCTTTGTAATTTTTCTTTTTATTTCTGGACTGAATATTCTATATCAGAGAATTTATGCACAAAGTAACGGGTGTTACAGTTTATCAGAAGCTGGAATCTGCCTATTACAGAAGCTGAACAGGTTGCAACGACATCCCAGGACTGACACAGGAATAGACAGACAATTCTATTCACTGCTGAGGGTGATTTAGAACCAACAATTAACCTGCATGTCTTTGAACTGTGGGAAGAAGCCGGAGAACACCAGAAGGAACCGAAGAAGACACAAGGAGACAATAAACGGCACACACAATGGCCCCAAAACCGATAGGCTAAAGCACTAATTACTGGCCATTGTGACATCACAAAGGATCATTTTATATCAATTCTTCAAAGAAAGATCAGCAGCATTTTTGTTAGATCTTCTTCAGATATAGAAGAATAAATAGAAAAATATGAAAATGAAAGTTAACTACTTACGTGGTCATATAAGGGCATGAAAACAAGAATTTCTGAGGAAATTTGAAAATTGGACACATTTCAAAATTTTTTGTGAGACTCCTGTAAAAGTAACAAATCTGCTTACTGCAAACCCATGGCCAAATATAAATACATTTAACAAATTATTTTTGAAATTTTAGCCATATTCAGAGCTTGTAGGAGGTAAAGTACATATCTTATCTGCTTATAATTTTTGAATTCTAGGTTACAAGGTTTACAAGTTTTCAAAGCTGTACATGCCAAATTAAAGGACAACATTTGGACCGAGTGGGCCATTTGGAAAAATTGAGAAAATTAAGAATTTCAAAAGGCTGTAGTTCTTAATCTGTTATAGACACAGGCTTTATATTTGTGATTTCTCTATACATTTACTATTGGAGTATATTTGGATTTTTTTTATGGGAATCTTGAGAGGCTGACTTGGAACATTATTCTCAGACTGGGACATATAATATGGAATAACTCCAAAGTAAGTCTCAAATTCTATTTTTTTAATCCATCTGAAGTTTAAAGTCTGCAGATGTTAGTGCTGCTTTTCCTCCTCTAAATGCAATATTGTAATATCCACGTCTTTTATGACGATTGTGTAAAGGGAATTACTTTTTTAGATTAAAAAATTTACACCAACAAATGTTGAAAAAAACACAAAACAACTGCGATAAAACAATTTGTTGCAACAAGTACCGTAAAAAAAAAAAAAAAAAAAAAATCCATGATCATAACACGTAGACAGCCTCTACCCCACCTCTGGCGGTGAGGTGGGGGGCGAATTTCAACCGAAACATGGAAAAAAAAAAAACACAATCAGAATGGTCGTTCGTGATGATAAACAACTCACATGGATGGGATCGAGTATCTTTACAGCTGCTTTACTTCCATCGATTTTATTGAGCACCTTGTAGACTTTTCCATAGGTCCCCTTCCCGATTGTCTCAATGATCTCCCAGGTGTCAGTAGGATCCGGAAAGTTGTCAAAGACAATAGATTTCCCTGATTGTGGAAACATCTTTAGGAGAGATCTCCTATAAAAGAAAAGGATTAGATGATGTTACTAAAAAGCATGAGAGGGTGGAGAGAAAGCATTCTGACCTGCAGTTTGTACAGACGGCTGTTGTTATGCCATCATTAATCCACGTGAGAATTTAACAATCATTTTAGTAAAGAACTAAGCTCAAACAGATTATTATGTAAAAGCAAAAACCCACTATGTGGCACTTTGTCAAGTCAATGTTTCGTAGCAACATACAACAATGGCAGCAGTATTCAATAAGTCAATAAAAAAACCCATCACAAGACATTACTTTGCATTCTTTGAGAAAATTGTAAATCGATAAAATCCTATAAAATGCAATGAAAAGCAATCACATAAGTAATGCTGCAACTAAAATAATTCATCAATTGATTTTTTTTATTAGTATTTAAGTCCATAATATGTTTTAAAAAAAAAGGATAAACATGTTGATCAGTGATATCCAGAGCCCAAGATAATGTCTTCAAATGTCTTCTTTTGTCCACAGCCTAAAGATATTCACTTTACTGCCAGACAGGAGCAAAGCAGGTCATAAATTAAACCAGAAAATATTCACATTTTAGAAGCTGAAATCAAAGATTTGTATAATTGTTTTTAAAAATACTCAAATGATTAATTGATTATCGAAACAGTCGTCAGTTAATTTAATATTTGATTAATGAGTTAAGTTTTTATTCTAACATATTAGCACCCAAATAGACTTCCATAGTTCATTTAGGAGTTCCCTTGGGGGTCAAATGTCATCATTTTGTCTGTAAAATTTGAAATTGTAGAGCTCAGCTCATTAACGGAAGTAAGTGAACTTTTCTATAGAATCAGAATCAGAATCAGAAGAAGTTTATTGCCATTGCCAGTGAACAGGATTCACAGACTAGGAATTTGCTTCGGTACAATGGTGCAACATTAAGAAGAGATAAAATGCTAAGATAAAATATAACATATGTGTCAAAATAAGATACAATATAAGATGAAAAAAAAAAGAAATATGAAAGTCTGTGTGCAACAGAAAAACAGAGAAACAGAAAAAACAGTGCAGTGGGAGGACTGCAATTAAAAACCAAAGTACACTGTCTAAAGTGACCCGTGATTGATAAGATGATAAAGTGACAGAGTTAAGCTTAAGGTGACTGAGTTATGAGGTGTTCATGAGTCTAACGGCAGAGGGGAAGAAACTGTTCTTATGGCGGGAGGTTCTGGTCCGGATGGACCGTAGCCTCCTGCCCGAGGGGAGTGGTTTGATCAGACCGTGTGCAGGGTGAGAAGGGTCAGCTGTGATCCGACCTGCTCGGCCCAGAGTCCTGGAGACATGCAGGTCATGGAGAGATGGAAGGCTACAGCTGATCACCTTCTCAGCAGAGGCCACAATGCGCTGCAGTCTGTGTCTGTCCCTGGCTGTGGCCCCGGCGTACCACACCGTGATGGAGGAGCAGAGGATGGACTCGATGATGGACGTGTAGAACTGCACCATCAGCTGGACAGGCAGCTTGGCCTTCTTCAGCTGCCGCAGGAAGTACATCCTCTGCTGGGCCTTCTTGATGAGGGAGCTGATGGTTGACTCCCACTTGAGGTCCTGGGTGATGGTGGTGCCGAGGAAGCGGTGACAGACCACAGTGGTGACGGGGCTGTTGGTGAGGGCGAGGGAGGGCGGGGGGGCTGTGGCTTTCCTGACGTCCACGATCATCTCCACTGTTTTGTGGGCGTTGAGCTCCAAGTTGTTGCTGCTGCACCAGGTCACCAGCCGGTCCACCTCCCTCCTGTAGGCAGACTCATCCCCATCCGAAATGAGTCCGATAAGGGTGGTGTCGTCCGCAAATTTGATAAGCTTTACAGAGTCGTGGCTGGAGGTGCAGCAGTTAGTGTAGAGGGAGAAGAGCAGAGGGGAAAGGACACAGCCCTGGCGAGATCCTGTGCTGAGAACCTGAGTGTTCGAGACATTTTTTCCCAGCGTCACACGCTGACTCCGGTCCGTCAGGAAGTCTGTGATCCACCTGTAGGTGGAGTTGGGCACGTGGAGCAGAGAAAGCTTGTCCTGGAGCAAAGCTGGAAGGATGGTGTTGAATGCAGAGCTGAAGTCCACAAACAGGATCCTAGCGTAGGTTCCTGGGGAGTCCAGGTGCTGCAGGATGGAGTGCAGGGCCAGGTTTATGGCGTCATCTACAGACCTGTTGGCTCTGTAGGCAAACTGCAGGGGGTCCAGGAGGGGGTCGGTGTTTGAGCCCCCAAAATGAAAAATATATCCCATCAGGTTCTTATAAAAACAAAAACTACTATCTAAAATGACTCCACAGTGTGTGCAGTAGGTTTGTACTCTACAGCAGTATGTTGTTATAGTGTTTAAGACTTATAGTCTTCATATTTTGATGAAAAAACCTTAACCCAGACAAAGATAAGCAGCAGAAAATAAATGAATGAATGTGAATAGTGACCCAGACAGAGTGAAGCTGGCATCTTCACAGAAAGGATCATGTTAGGATTTTTTTTTTTTTTTTTTTCTTTTCTCATGGAATTTTGCTATTGCCCCCAGATGTAAGAACTGGTATGAAAAAGTTAAACAAAAGCATGAAAAAAACAAAACAAAACAAAAAAACAAAAAACAGCCAGCCCGATCCACACTGGTATACAGTTAACTAATTAACACATTTGTTAATTCTTTGGGAGTTTATTGCTACCATATCTCATGGCATGTCGTGATTCAGCATCACAAAATATACATTAATCTATTGGTTCATGATATTGTCACGAAAAGTGCCAAATTTTCGTAACGGGAGCACAAATTTATTGAAATGCATTCCGTGATGAGTGTATAAAAAAGTGATGTGGGGGGGAGGGGGTCTGGGGGGGGTTTATGGTTAGGGTTAGGGGTAGGGTTAGTAATAGTAAGATTTAACAAAAAAAAAAACCCTTCCCGAAAATTTGACTCATTTTGTGACAGGAGCACGAAAAACACTCGTGAGCCTGGGTTGGTTTACTGGGAATCTCTTCAGAAGTCTTTGTTGACGGCACTATGTGAGGGTAGAATGTCCACCAACAATGTAAGCGAGCAGAGTTGTTGTAATCCGTCTTATTTTTGTACATGATGTGTCAGAAAGCACTAGATACACATTTGGATGGAGACTGGATGTAGAAATCTCAATTTGATAAGCGCTAATCAATGACCTGAAGTGACAACTGGATATCAATGGAATCCATACCATCGAGACAGAATATATTTTCTTATTTGATTGGATGTGGACCGATTTGTGAGATGTATAGGTTTGTTACTTAATGCAGACAATTTCAAGCAGTGCACAGCACACCCTGTGGTGAAGAGGGGATGAGAAGATGGAAGTAATCACATAGAGCCTGTGAATTATTAATTACTTAGAGGGAACTCTGTTTTGTCCCATTTTGTCCCACCCTGCCCAGACCCACAATATTTTTGACCAAGTTTACCCGCACCTGTCCATCCTGCAGGTCAACGTGTGGGTGCCTGCAACTTAAAGGCTGATTTGCACATCACTTTTTAGGAACAATTTCATGTTTTTTCAAGTTTCATTGACAGTGATTGGGTGATTTATTTTACTTGGCATTATTGACTAAAATGCCCTACTTCACAGTGTTTAAAACTGCTTGTTTACTGTTTTATTTTTTAAAATGTTCATATATTCTGAAAAATGCTGCAGTTCAGACCAGGCTCATTCTTTGCAAACCTTGGCAAACTTTGGCAATATCAGTTTATTAGTTTTGCGTGACTCTTTCTTGTTTTTATTTTTTTATTTTTTTCAAGCATTAACTACTGCAGTGGATATCGTGATCCCAGCACTGAAAATGGAAGAAGGGCCTTTATTGTCAATATACATACATATTTATATACACTGAAATGTGTCCTCTGCATTTAATCCATCCTAATTACAGTTAGACATAATCCAACCAACAGGAGCAGTGATCAGCCACAGTCCGGCACCCGGGGACCAACTCCAGATGTAGAGACGCTGTCTTAGTCAAGGGCAAAGAAAGGAGCAAATTCTAATGCGCATGCTTTTGGTGTTGGGAGGAAACCCACATAGAAAACACGCAAAGTGCACACACAAAGGAACTGGGCATGGGTGGAATCAAACCTCAGACCTTTTTACTGTGAGGCAAGACTGCTAACCACTGAGTCACCCTGCTTCCCACCGTGCACTAACTCAGTTATTAAGACTATTTGTCAGGTAAGACAGTAAAAATTTGTATTTTTAACAGCATTTAAAACTATGTTGTAAATGTGCTTTAGAAAGCAGTTAAAAATCAACTTGAATTTGACAGTCTGCACACCATAGTTCACGCTTTATGATGTAAGAATCAACAAGAAACCTACTACGGTCATTTTGAGAAAAAAAAAAATCCATGAATCACGTGTTGTCTGTAATACTGAAACAGTCACGTAATTTCTGTTCTATTTCAATTTCAATTTCAATTTATTTTCATTTATATAGCGCCAAATCACGCGAGTTGCCTCAAAGCGTTTCACATAGGTACTTACCAACCCCCAGAGTAACAGTGGTAAGGAAAAACTCCCTCTGAGGAAGAAACCTCAAGCAGACCAGACTCAATGGGGTGACCCTCTGCTTGGGCCATGCTACAAACATAAATTACAGAACAATTCACAGAACAATTCACGGACGAATATACAAGAAATGCTATTGGCGCACAGGACAGGAGGATCGTCAACACGAATACAACTCCCATCTCTGGATGGAGCTGCACCTTAAACAGAGAGAAAAAACAGAATCAGGCATCAGAAAGACAAAAAAAATACTGTATAATTTACCAGCATTAAACAACAAGAAAAACAGAGAAATACTAAGGTGATCGCCGGCCACTAGCCCTAAACTTCACTAAAAGACCCACAATTTAGGTAAAGTTGAGGCCGCGGCCCGCTCCAATTACTAATAAAATGAATTAAAAGAGTAAAAAGGGTAAAACAAAACTGTACCAGTATGCTAGCCATATGAAAGGGAAAATAAGTGCGTCTTAAGTCTGGACTTGAAAATCTCCACAGAATCTAACTGTTTTATTGATGCAGGGAGATCATTCCACAGAACAGGGGCACGATAAGAGAAAGCTCTGTGACCCGCAGACTTCTTATTCACCTTAGGGACACAAAGTAGTCCTGCACCCTGAGAACGTAAAGCCCGGGCCGGTACGTAAGGTTTAATTAGGTCAGCTAGGTAGGGATGTGCCAGTCCATGAATAATTTTATAGGTTAGTAGCAGAACCTTAAAATCTGATCTCACTGGAACGGGAAGCCAGTGAAGGGATGCCAAAATGGGTGTAATGTGGTCAAACTTTCTGCTTCGTGTCAAAAGTCTGGCTGCAGCATTTTGAACTAATTGGAGACCCCTAATGCTAGATTGCGGTAAACCAGAAAATCGAACATTGCAGTAGTCCAATCTAGAAGAGATAAATGCATGGATCAGGGTCTCAGCATCAGCCATGGACAGGATGGGACAAATCTTCACAATATTTTGCAGTTGGAAGAAAGCAGTCCTAGTAATATTTCTAATGTGGAGGCCAAAGGACAACGAAGGATCAAAAATTACCCCAAGGTTCCTCACTTTGTCAGTGTGATGTATGACACACAAGCCGAGGCTGAGCGTTAACTGGTCAAATTGATGCCGATGTCTCACTGGATTAAGAACCATCATTTCGGTCTTATCAGAGTTTAAAAGTAGGAAGTTTGTAGACATCCAACTTCTCACTGCTGCAAGGCAATCTTCTAAGGATTTTATGTGAACAAGATTACCAGCAGTTATTGGCATGTATAACTGAGTATCATCTGCATAGCAGTGAAAGGTAATCCCAAAATGCCGCAATATGTGCCCAAGGGGTGCTATATAAAGGGAGAAAAGCAGGGGGCCTAAGACAGACCCCTGTGGAACCCCAAATTTCATGTCACTAAGGTTAGAGGTAGTGTTACTGTACAAAACACAGTGAGAACGAATGGTCAAGTATTACGTCAGCCATGCAAGGGCACTCCCAGTAATCCCAAAATGATTTTCCAGCCTATCAAGTAGAATATGATGATCCACTGTATCAAATGCAGCACTGAGATCTAACAGCAACAGAACCGTAGTGGTGTCTGAATCCATTGTAAGCAGAAGATCATTCACCACTTTAGTGAGAGCTGTCTCTGTGGAATGATTATTTTCTAAAAGCAGACTGCAGTGGCTCAAAGAGATTATTCTCAGTAAGATAGTCTACGAGCTGCCGTGACACCACTTTTTCCAGAATTTTAGAGAAAAATGATAGATTTGATATCGGCCGATAGTTTGTCAATACACCAGGGTCAAGATTAGGTTTCTTAAGTAATGGTTTAATCACTGCAGATTTGAAACATTTAGGAACAGATCCAGAAGTTAAAGAAAGATTAATAATTCTGATTAATAGTTCTGTTACTGTTTAAGGTTAGGACCAGTTCACAGAGTTCAAAATTCCAATTCAATATGGTAATAACCTCAAACAGAGTTAAGTGCCCCGCAACCTGATACCGTATAAATGCTATGAAAGCAGCTAATGCATAAAATTTGCACGACAAAACAATCAATGCAAAAACTACTAATTTACAGCAGTAATGAAGTAAAGAGTGAATTAACCCAAACTTACATTGCTCTTTAACCATGGTTGTGTGGCATTTTTGGAAATCAGACAATCTATTTCGGTGTTAAATGTTAGCATGAGCAGCGGCTAGCCTGGCTGGAGGTGTAAACCATGCACACTGTTATGTTGTAAACTGTAGAGGAGGCGCTAACATGGTTAATCTCATGAGCAGTTCCCCGGCTCCATTTGGAAGCCCTCTGTTAAGTGGTCGGAGATACGTTGGGATTATCAGGAATTAGCCACTGTTGCAGCATGAGCCTTTCCCCTTATAGACGCTCATTCATACACGAGGAAAAGCTGGTTAGAGGCTGTCGTGCTACAGAACACCATTTCTATAAATTTAGATTTATAGGCAATTTTGTAATATTTAGATGCGAGGAAAATATCTACAGAGGCCCCTGCCTGAGCTAATCTTACAGAAATTATGTTTTTAGATAAATTATTGTAGAATGAAAGGCAATTATTCACGCATCAAGTTGCTGTGAGTCTTTATTTTGTTGAGTCATTGTCTGTGCAGAGCAATTAGGCTCCTATACGTGCACCCGTGTCAGTAATTACACTTGTGTTCAGCTAATGTACAGTGCTTGAGAAACCAGCAGTTATTAATAATCCACCAGTGCTTCTATATGTGTCAACATGCGGCGACACACGAGACGACGAAACCTGAGGACACAAGCACTGGACACCTCGGACACAAGCACAGATGGCAAGGAAATAACCCCTTAGAAGAGGCCGTGGTTGTGTATGTGTGGTAATCTGACCTCGTCTGCTCCGAGGCAACGGCTAGCTGTCACTTTTCGTTAGTTGTTTAGGGATGTGACATGAACACAGCCCGCACACAAATGGCTGCACACGTACAACTGAGCATGTCTCTATGTTTGCACAAATTAGGATTTTTGAAGAAGAGATTTTTTTCTTGCAAATTTTCCAACTAGATTTGTTTTCTAAAAGTCTAATTTTTACTATTGAGATCAACATTTTTGCACACTTAAAATTGTTGAATTGATTTTATTAATGTTGCACCAGCAGGTGAACCCGAAAACATATCAAGTGTTTTATTTTGAACTTGTAGTTTTAAAACAAAAAAAAATGTCTATATCAGGTAGATATTTTTACAGACATCACTTTAATCAGTTGTCGATGAATTAGCATCAAATTATTGCGTGTTTTTCTCCTGAGCAGGAATAGTATTACAAAATGTGAAACTATTAGTGATTCTATAGAAAAGTTCAGTTATTTTAATGAGCTGAGCTCTACAATTTCAAATATTACTGACAAAATGAAAACATATGACCCCCAAGGGAACTCCTAAAGGAACTATGGAAGTCTATTTGGGTGCTAATATGTTAGAATAAAAACAACTTGTTAATAAAAAATTAAATTACTTGACAGCTATTTCGATAATCATTAATCATTTTGAGTATTTTTTTTTAACAATTATAAAAAATTCTTTGATTTCAGCTTCTAAAAGTGAATATTTTCTGGTTTGGGGGCCGAGCCAGGGTTTGTGACGACATAACATAATTACATCATTTATTTTATCTCATTAACAGTCATAAATTTCTCCCCTCCAAACTTTTTTATGTATTGCAGGCCTTAAATGCAGTAATGGATGTATATTAACAAATGAAATAAAATTGACCATACAAAACATGGAATATTTTGGGTTCATACTGTTTGCAGTGAAATAAAAATAAATTAAATATTTGTTGTAAAATTTATTCTTATTATTCCTATTATTTATTTATTTATTCATTATTTATTTGGGGATGTACATATTCCTGTTCATCTTCATATGCCTCTATTCAGTCCCTCCAGGAATTTGTGATGCCAAGATTCAGCAATTAACTCAACAAATATTTAATCCAACATATCTTTATTTCTCTATATAGATGCACAGACATATAGCCATCTATCATTCCGTACATGCATATGTATATTGGTTGAATTCTTTATTGATTTGTAGTAGAAATCTTGGCACTGCAAATTCCTGGAGGCGATGTCTACTGCACACACATGATCACAGCAAAAACTAGACAATATTTGCCAGCTTTGTAAATATTATAATTTTCTTCATGAGCATTTTTCTATATGTTTATGTGCATTTTATGATAGTGCCAATATTTCCAATATGTTTTATATATTGTATATTACACTGAAATGCTGTTTTTCTGTGTCAGCCTTTCTGAGATACAAGTAGGGATTTTCAAATAAACAAAAACGTAGGGAACCACTGGGTTTAGGCTACATAATTCTAAATGTGCATTTACATAAAAACAAAAGGACATTCCATAATTAATGTTCACCAAACAGCATGACATAATCTGGATGAAATGAATAATCTGGACCATATTATTTCACATTCCTGTCAGTGTCATTCCACTGATGTTGAATTGTGTTCCTGCACAAAATAATCTCTCTGAAGAAGTGAGAAACTGTTCGGCAACCAGTGGATTGTAATCTGCTTTTATTTATACTGAAAGCAGAAGGTTATCTGGTGAAATGTTCGAGAAATCTGGGAGTGGGTTTGAGTGGGTTTAGGTTTCATTTTAACTTTGGTCCATAATCCAAGATAATCTCCTTGCAGACTCCAATGCAAAAACAAAGAAACAAAAGAAAAGCACTAATCTGATTTACAGTGTAGTTTTATTTATTTATTTATCCTAATTCAACCAATCCCACACCAGCAGGTTTGACACAAACACCATAAAGGCACCGACAGCATCATCAGAGCACAACAATAATTAACAGGATTATAGTAACTGAAATCTTTCATGTGAAAATCACTATCTGTCTAGATTTTTTTTTTTTTCAGGTAAAGCAGATATTTGATATTTTGATCTTACTGACCTTTGTTCGCTGATGCAGAGTGGGCCCAAACAAACAGAGACACATAAATCGTAAGCATGGGATTTCCATTGGACACATGCACAGACACACTGGAAACGGAACCACTCCCAAAGTGTGCAAATCAGAAATACAAATGCAGTAACCATGGTTACTACTTGACACGCAACATCCATGCAAAGTCAAGCCAAAAACAGCCCTTAAAAGGTGTTTAGAGGTAGAACAGTCAAAAAAGCAAACGTCATTCTCTTACTTACTCCATCATTTACATGCTGTTCTGTCAGCATTAGATTGCTATACTGCTGAGTATTTTCAATCAAAAAATATAGTAATGCAGTCCACATAAGTTAAAAAAAAAATGTTGAAACTCATGGAATTAGTTTAAGTTGCTGATCTGGGAGTAGGGATGTCCAATATCCAAATTCACCAAGTCTGACACGACTATAAATCAGTCTGCAGAAGATGAGCTGATGGCAGGATCATGCACGGACAGCAGCACCGAGCGATTCAGGTGCAACAAGCCATGACTGCCACTGCGTCATTTAGCAGTGTCCCATTACACAGGGCGCTGCTGGGAAATGAGCTGGTGTGGGACCGAGCCAGAGCCGGCCTGAGAGTTAAAGTAATACTCTGAGGATACGTTGCAGAGCAGTAGGTCAGTGGGACAGAAAGTTGGGATATTAATACGCTACCTGTTTCCGTCCTTGGACAAAAGACCTCATAAATAGACTGCATTCAAATAGCGCTTTTCCATCTGCATCAGATGCTCAAATCGCTTTACAATAATGCCTCACATTCACCCTGATGTGAGGGTGCTGCCATACAAGGTACTCACTACACTGGGAGCAACTAGGGGATTAAGGACCTTGACCAAGGGCCCTTAGTGATTTTCCGGTCAGGCTGTGATTTGAACTGAGGATCTTCTGGTCTCAAGCCCAACGCTTTAACCATGAGACCATCACCTCCCCTCCTGAGTCAGCTGTAAACAGGAACCAGCCTTGGCTGGCGAAGTAACCTCTATCAGCCTGGTGTCCTGTCCAGAGGAATTTGTGGACTTTCATGCACTTCATGCTACAAAACCCGGAGATAAGCGCTATGACCTACTGCGCTCAGGATTTACATATGATTTACTTACTTAGATAGCTACAACTCTTACAGCTTATCCAGAATAATTATTTCTACATTTGGAGTAAAAAATTACTGCACTGATGGCAAAAAAGTATTTTACTGAAACAAAGCGACAGCGTAAGATTTAAACTTTACCCACCAGGGGTTAAGTCGGCTAGCTTGTAGTATACCCTACGTAGTTTTGCACCCCAAGGTATTGTTTAGGTTGGGTTACATCATACCAAATCCAAATAATCAGAGATACACTGCTAAGTTTTGATTTTATCTCATATGCTGATGACACAATCTTTTAAACTAGTACAATACACATTTTTAACTAGCGTCACAAACAAATCAAGCATAATCAATTCTAAGCAAACAAAACATTGATCTAAACACTGGTTACAGCACTGAAGTGCTCTGAGACATTCTGGCTGAACTGAACTGACTGTGTGTTGTCACTGATATTGATCTTCCATGTAACACAATTATTTTGTAATGTTATGATGGTGTGGGGTGGGGGGTTTACCTCCGGACATTGAAACACAGACTAATTTATGAAAACCTCAAGGGCATATAATCTTGACTAATTGAAACTATACCCGTGTGTGTGCAAACCAGCCTGGGCCATTGTATACCCAGAGATGTTGTATGCATTGGCTGAGGGCATCCAGGTGTAGTTTGGGAGGTGGTGGCGGTGGTGGTGGGGAGTGGGGGGGGGGCAAGGAGGATTATGTTGTTGAAAGAAAGGTAAGCTAAGACAAGGCTAAGGGCCCCTTCACACATCGTATGAATAAGTACAAATCAGGGTGAATCACAGTGGAACAGATCGTATGAGCGAACCACGAAAACATCAAGGCGACGGGCAGGCGTGCACGATGCAGCTGCAACGGTTTTGTGCATGCGGGAACAAAGTATGAGCAGCTGGAGCATGAGTAACCACATTGTGCAGCTGCTGTGGAAAAAAATACATGCCACCCATGGGATTCGAACCTGCAATTTACAAAAGCTCTGATTGCCAACCAGAAACATTACCACTGCACTACCATCGCTATCCTATAAAAGGTGTATAAAATGCCTGAAATCAACAAGGAGATAAACATATAAAAAAATAAAACCACACACCATAAATAAACCACAGCATTTTATTGAATCCTACGTGTGTCCTGTGGATGGGGCACTGCAGGACAGACACTGTGTCAGGTGGAACAGAACTCACGTGGGTGATGTGACATTTAGATTGCTTGCTGTGTGTTATGATCTGACTGTCCGCTTCACCTGGGACAGCCTGTCAATGTGGGCACTGTGTGCTTGCTCGCTGCAGCCCGTCACAATAGTGATATAAGTTTTTATGTATGTCCTCGTGAGGACAGCAAGCAGTCACACGCACGTCACAGTGGACAGTTGTAAGTTCATGTCCGTCCAAACGCAGTACATGTTCCCCAGATGGGACGTCCAGAACCAGCGATCTCAACAGCTGCAGCTATCGGCAACACGCCACTGGGAGGCACCTCCCCGTGCTGTGTGCGCTCTGACCTGGCTGTCGGGCCTCGCATTTGTTCATGTCTGTACATACATATAAGCATTTTATGCAAGTGGGGGCGCGAAACACATATATGCCACATGTGTTTCAGGGGGCATGACACATTCACACGTGCGAGACACATGCACCACATGTGTGTTGCTTTTTGCAACTTCACACTCGTGGAAGCACTTAGACAAAGTTCACATCCAGCTCCAAAGTGATCATCTGCTGACTGTTTTTGTGCTAACTGCGCAAATGGCCACACATTTTCTAAGTGTCAGGCGAGCGGTGTTAGACGTTCGTGTGTGTTACCTGGAATTTGGCCAAAACTTGCTGTGAGAGGGATTGAATCGGCTCTCACAGGGCGCTCTGCCTTTCAGCTGCTGGTGTGCGTGAATAGTTGTAGTGACACGTGTACGAGGCATTACAGGCAGCTCTGATTTGTCACGAATGCCATGCAATTCCTCCTTCATGCGCTAGTTGATTTCAATCGAATTATGTGTGAAGGAGCCCTGATGTTTGCAAAAACCTTCATAGATGCATAAGCCACAGTCTTTCTGGGATAACGTCTCTGGTACTGGAATTTATCAAAGGAAAGAAGAAGTCAGAAGGTTACAAGTCATTTTAGAGCAATGTGTTGTTCAGAACACCAGGGTTGAGGTAGGACAATGACGCAAAACCACACATCAAACAGCACAAAAGAATGGTTGAAACTGGCCAGCAATGGGCTCTGAGCTAAATCCTCATTGAAAACGGAAATCTTCAATCCTGCAGACGTGACAGAAAGTGTCAAAAGAGATAACAATGGAGATTTTAGTTATTCATATTGTGCAACATTGGTTGTTTTGCATTTATTTCTTAAGATATTCTAAATTGGTGTCAATACTTTTGACCAGGACTGTGATCTTCAGATTGGATCAGGGTGCACTGTAGCACAGCAGCGTTTCTCCACAAACAACTCAAATTATTCAAGGTTTTGCAGACACTACTAGCAGTACAAATATCATGTATTTAATTTATCTTTGGTTTACAGTAATAAATATTTTACATTCTTTAACAGCCTGCTTCTAGAAGAAAAGTGAGATATGATGAGACCATGTTGTCCTGTAAATGATCTATTGTGTTCAAACAGATTGTTCTAGTGGTGGAGCTGTTCATTTATCATACAGATGAACAGGTGGCACAGTAATTAATTTTTTCCCTGCAAAAACTCATATATGCATTCATCAGATGGTGGAAACTGTTACGGAATTTTGTTGAGTGATTTTATAAACTATTGTGAATTCTACAATGTAAGTGCTAAGTCAGTTGAACATTCCAAATTTGTAGAGTTGACAACCCAATGCAGAAAACCACATAAGGTCAAAAAGTTCACTCCTGATTCACAGCAGCCAAACAAGTGGCAAAACCGTACTTTTGACAAATACTGGTGTGTAAATGGAAAAGGTACACTTGCACATTTAGTGAGAATCCGTGAAGTAGTTTTGACATTATCCTGCTAACAGACAGACAGACAAATAAATAAAAAAAAACAAGAGCAAGCAGAGATTTCCGACGCCCGCCAATACAGATCCGGATCAACTCCAAAATTCAGTCTTCCATTCTCTAATATGTATCCGTGGTGAAAATTTTGTCAAAATCGGTGCAGTCGTTTTGACGTAATCCTGTTATCAGTAATCCTTCAAAGTCTATATAAAGTGAAACTTGATTCAGAATCCGGATCCGGATTACTTCCAAAATTTAATGGGTTCTTCCATGGCCTAATACCTATATGTGGTGAAAATGTCATCAAAATCCTTGCAGTAGTTTTGACGTAATCCTGCTAAAACACAGACAGACAAATAAATAAATAAATGCTGATGATTTTATTACGTCCTTGGCAGACGTAATAACGGGCCAGTAGCATTTGCGGTAGTAGCATCCCATTATTGCATTTGTACTTTGATCCTGAGGTGAAGCAGTTGAGCACTTTGTTCCTTCAAATCCTGCTCCTCTGTCCACCTGATCTGCTCCATTTCCCATCAGGACCACACCATCACTAGAGTTACTAAACTTTAGTATTTTTCTGTTTCTATTCAGATTCATTGTAGTTTGATGACTGATTGCTCTATTGTTTCCACCATGAGAGCTGATTCATCGCTACCCTTGTGGAGTCCCTTTTTTTTTTGACAACAATAAATCTGCAGTCCAGTCATGCTGTCACCCCCATCCCCCCATTGGTGACACCCACATTCTCTGCCTGCGTGATCAACAACCCAACTCTAGCACGGTTCCCTGAAGCACGTCCTGCAGGCCTGGGTGACCGTCGCAAACCAACCTCATTTCCTGCTCCGCTGCTTTACAAATGGCTCGTGGAAGCTGAAAGAGGACTGAGGATGGAGATACGCTGAAGGCCATAAAGCCTATGATTAGCGTCGGCACACGTTCATCTGAGCGTGCAGAACAGACACACTTCAGTGTCTCACTGTCTGAGCTGCTTTAAGAAAGAATCAAATAATGGAAGAATAAACTCAATGTCTCGAAAGGTCTACAAAAATACTGTCCAAAATGTATAACAGAATATATCATCAAAAATATCAAACACAAAATATGCAGAATCGTTGTTCTGTCACTTTTGTAATACCTTTCATGATCAACCACACACTTAACATGTTAATGCTATTGGATCCATTAATAAGGACCAAAGGGATTAGAATCCAAAAAGGATCAAAGGTTAGGATCAAAGTTCAGCAATCAGGATCAAACCTTGGTGGTTGGAATCAATGGTCAATAACTGCGATTAAAGATCTAATCATTTCCGGCTTAAAAGGTCAGTGATTCATGTCAGTCTTCTGCAGCTGGTATCTAAAGCTGCCCTCACAACCCGCCACTGCTACGGACAGTCTACGGGTAGGAAAATGGCAAAACCATACGTGTGACGTGTACATCAGGTGTACGAGGTCTGTTAGAAAAGTATCCGACCTTATTATTTTTTTCAAAAACCATATGGATTTGAATCACCAAGCTTGAACCCTCGTGCGCATGCGTGAGTTTTTTTCACGCCTGTCGGTTGCTTCATTCGCCTGTGAGCAGGCTTTGAGTGAGGTGTGGTCCACCCCTCTTGTCTATTTTTTATTGTGAATAAATGTCTGAACGATTTGGATCTTTGCTGCATCAATTTTTTTCCAGAAACTGTAAAAGACCTCCAGGTGGACACCGTTCGAAAAATTAATATGGCTTTCAGGCACGATTTTATGGGGATTAAACAGATTACGGGGTGTTACTGCCCCTTTAAGGACGGCCCACAACTGCTGAGAGTGCAGCGCGCTCCCAGCGCTGATGGACAGGCTGACACCCCGCACAAATTGAACACCGAGGTGGTTTTGTCCTGTGTAATGAACAGCTCCATGGCGTGTCCCTCGGCTTCTTTTTCCATGAAAAAAAAACTCCTGTAATGGTGGAATGTGCCTGAAAAAGTGCTGATGTCCACATCTTCTGCCTTTTTGTGAAAGTCAGATGAGGTCCCGGATCAACAAAGCTTTCACGTTGGAAATGATCTGGTTGTTCCAGCGGGGTGTCAGCCTGTCCATCGGCGCTGGGAGCACGCTGCACTCTCAGCAGTTGTGGGTCGTCCTTAAAGGGGCAGTAACACCCCGTAATTTGTTTAATCCCCATAAAATCGTCCCTGAAAGCCATATTAATTTTTCGAACGGTGTCCACCTAGAGGTCTCTTACAGTTTCTGGAAAAAAATTGATGCAGCAAAGCTCCAAATCGTTCAGACAATTATTTGCAATAAAAAATAGACAAGAGGGGTGGACCACACCTCACTCAAAGCCTGCTCACAGGCGAATGAAGCAACCGACAGGCATGAAAAAATTCATGCATGCGCATGAGGGTTCAAGCTTGGCTGACGAAATCACACGTGATTCAAATCCATATGCTTTTTGAAAAAATAATAAGGTCGGATACTTTTCTAACAGACCTCGTATGTGTTCCATAGATTGTTGCAGACTGCCTGTGCAGGTTTTTTGACATGAGCATGCAAATTCTACAGATTATGCAAAAATCAAAAGTGCATACAGCAGGTACAGGCCCATACTGCGATCGTACACTTGACCCAAGTAAGGAGGAGGGCTAGTAGGGGCTCAGCAATGACAGTAAGATGCAGGGTAATTGCACGGATGCCATGCATCAGAAATACTACACAAGTACTGCACACCTGCTATTTGTGCGGCCGGTAACACAGACGTACATCTCACTTTCCAGCCCTATGTGCAGTGTACACGCAGCGCATACTACAGAAGTGGCAAGGGGGTGCACAATATATCCAGTTTAACTGGTTCATGGTATAAATTTGGCTGACGGTAGCTATTTGGACTCCACCAACTAATCGCGATAATGCCCGTGGAGTTTTTCGATCCAGGAAAGCTCCTCTATGAAGTATGTGTGTGTGTGTGTGTGTGTGTGAACCCCTTTGCTGCAGAGTTTATACCGCAATATATTACCGTTACCATGAAGGGATTCAATTTATACCATAATATGAATTTTAGGTCATATCGCCCAGCCCTAGTGGCAAGACTGTGGATATATATACTGGGGAGATCATGTAGCATGTGACATTGGAGACTGGAAAGAGGCCACCAAAAGGATTATATTCCATAGTATGCACCAGAAATATATGTTCTCACTCTGGCCAAAGTAGGACCATATGTTCACTGGCAGTGTTAATTTAACACCGTCAGTGTTAGTTTTACACTGGTGATTTTACAGTGAACAAGGGTTGTCCACTTGAGGAAACTAAGCAATGGAATTTAATTTATTGAAGACTATTCAGTCACACACGTGCTAAAGAAAATAAGCTAAGTATCTTTAATGTTATTTTTGTTTCCATTATACTGAAAACATACCGAACTGTGATATTTTTGTAGCGGTACACTACCTCCCCAATTTTTTATTTATTTATTTATTTTTTACATCCACATCGCTTTGGAATATAAGTTGCAGGATCTCCCAATTGTTTAAAAACAAAAAATGAGAGTTTTAGTCCAGAAAATACAATTAATATGTAACATAAATGCAGTCCATTTAACATCCCTGCTGATTCAAACAAGTGTTGCAACAATGGAAATGTCAACTTCAATACTACAAAACACGCAACACACACACCACATAAGATCTACAGTACACACGGCAACTTGTGCAAGAACTTTCAAATCCCAAGCTTCTGCCCATGTTAGCCCTATGATACATAAATATTCATTAAAAATCCATGTGTGCGACATGCAGCAAAGCGTGCGCTGTCTCACATAAGCAGCTAATAGGCTTAATTTTCCTGACACGTAACCTACATACTGCTCCGCTGCACGCCGAGCTTCTCGCCCGCTGATCAGCCATGAGTCTCACCACCATGAAGAATCATCCTCTCTGAAAGATGCTGTGAAGATATCGCACAGTGATCTTTTGAAAGACGCATGGCTAAGAAACTCTGTGTATTGAATTTTTATGCTACTATATATAGAAGATATAGAAGGGTTTTTATGTTTCATGCCGACAAGCAAGGGCGATAATTAGCATTGACCAGGGATGAAAAGGCAGTGCCAATCACATTAGGATGCCATGTCACCTTATTTTAGAAATTTGACGTCATACTGAAGTATAAAGTGTGCTGTAAACTATGTTTGTAGGAAGACAACAAATCATACACTCCCTTCATGTAAATCTTCACTTATTAAGAGGCTGCATTAGCTAGCATGGACCAGTAACTACAGAAGCTCTCCTATCAGCTAGCTGTGACACATAATCTAATTTTATAAAATTCAGCTACACAAAGTATAAACTGCCCTATGAATACAATGATATGTTTTGTAGTAAGCTGTAAGAATAATGAAAATACACTCCCTTCCTCCATTTAGAATTGGACAGAGGCCACATTATGCACTAGGTAGCATGGCCTTGTACTAGCTAGCCATGCCATGCAATCTACTTCTGTAAATATTTTTGTCGTACCAAAATATAAACTCTTTCAAGCACAGCTTCTTATATTTTGAAGTATGTTGTAAGAACATACTGGATAGTAGAGATCACATTGTTACTGTATGTACCCATATTATGTGCTAGCTAGCTAAAGTCTCATGGTCAAATAGCACTGGCTATTCAAGGTAGCTCATGGGAGAAGCTATCATATTGTGAAAGTCTGCTTTCACATTTTTGTTGCTCAGCAATTCTGGCATGAGGGAAATTTTGGGAAGTCCCACTAGTGCTCGGATCCACTAGTCCTAGTCCTTGTTTTAAGGAGAACATGTTGAAGTTGTTTTTACATTTATGGTAGCCTATATGTTGCACCAAAGTAGGTTAAGTAATGTTACAAAAGTGTGGCAATTAAAAATAAAATAATAATAACAATAATAATGGTTAATTACCATTATTTGTTGAATTTCAATTCACAGTACAATACAATTAAAGGTGATTAATGGTGTATGGCAACAGAATCATATGTTTTATTTTTGTAAATTGAACAAAACTGGATCTGGTTTGTTAACTATTTGAAAGAATTACATTTATTGAACTTTAAAATCAGTTTGGGGTTGTAATATACACCATCAAATAATGAGGTTAGGACCAGTGTGCCCTAGGCTAGTGTGTTGTGTGTGAGCTTGGAAAGCGAGTTGTACCCATTTCAATCGACAAGATAAACTGCCAAAGAGTTGTTGTATGGATGTACAAGCAAGGATGAAAACAACCCTCACGTTAAATTTTATGTAATTTCTGTTGAGGAACTGCAAAAGTTTCCTGTTTGCAATGATGGCAATAAAATAAATATCTGAGGCAAATAATAATAATTCCACTTGTCTTGATCTATGTGAAATTACAATCGGCTCTGCAACGACTACATTTTATAGACTGAATTTCTCAATTATCTTGACGTATCACTCATAAAAATAATTTGTTAGCTACATATACATTTCTGTGTTGTTGACTGATGAGGGTGTAACGTGTTTGACTTATACATTAATCCTCGACTGCGGATTTTATACACTGCTGCAGACTGTACGCCTTTGTCCCATCCTTCAGTGTGCTCATCAAATGAGCGCGGTGTGGAATAATGGCACCGTGTCACACACAATCAGCTGAAATCAGCGCTCACTTCATGGAGACTTAAGGAGGGCCGCTCTGATTGGTGATACATGTCAGTGGTCGGCTGAGTGGATCTGCAGCCTCCACGTCTGCGCCGTCTGTGATTGAATAAGGCGACTGATGAGGCTATTATGGCCGTCGCTGTGTGGCGTGAATGCCTGAAAGGCCCGTGGCTATCGTCAGTGATGGGGTGCCATTGTGCCAGGTCACTGGGCTGTGACGTTCACAGCTGTGGTATAAAACCTGTCACCAGCCACTTCAGTGAGTGCCTGGATTTTGCAGTGGATACAGTGATCCTGAAGCTCTAAAATGAAACACAAACCTTTTTTTCCCTTTATTTGAGTCTCTTATTTTTGCAGTACTTCCTATTTTATGAAAAGACAAAAAGGGCAACCTCTTAATGTTAAAGGGATTTGACTATACATTAGAGTAAGGAGGGGTGTTATTTCAAAAAAATGTGGAAATCTATAAATGTTTGCATGGAATATGAAAATATACATAGAATAAACCATAGCAGGATAAATTTTGGGTCATTTGGTTCCAAAAACCCATATGAACAGAGCGTTTGAAAATTTCAAATAACACGTGTGTCGTATATGTGCTGTTGACGTAGAAAACCACTCTGTTGTTTATAATTAGTTCATTGTGGCCATGTCATTCTTTACATGTGATGATTATGCTCAACTGATGTTCCCCAAATAAAAACTACATAGATTTTGTTTGTTACAATTGATCATAATATATGTACCGAAATTAGTTTTTTTTGTCAATTACTCTTAAAAAACACAAGATAGGCTTATTGTTACTATAGAAGTTGAATATAAACTTGGGGTCAAGCAACATTTGGAGCCAAATTTCAAGTCTCTAGGTGCAGCAGTTCTCAAGATATAACATTTTTGTCGATATTTTGGGCAATTTTTGAACCCAATATCTTCACTGGCTCCGTCCATATGGGTTTTTAGAACCAAATGACCCAAAATTTATCCTGCTATGGTTTATTCCATGTATATTTCCATATTCCATGCAAACATTTATAGATTTCCAAATTTTTTGAAATAACACGCCTCCCTAATTAGAGCTGCTACGATTAATCAACTAATAAACTAGAGCACCGTGCTCATAGAGCGCAAACCTCTGGTTTTAAATTCCACAAATTTTTACCTTTGAAAAAATTTTCAAGGTCAAAGTTCTGTTAAAAGTGGCTTTTCATAAGCTAAAATATAATACAAAATATAGATCAAAAGGGCTTTTCAATGTTAAAATCAAATATCCGCTAAATCCGCAATCCAGATCAGATGTGGTTCAAACTTAGTCTATTCACTGAGGGCGCCAATTTGCACCTCATTGTCACAAATGAGAGTGATTGAGGCACTTTTTATTAAGATATAATGTAAAATATACATTAAATGAGGTTTTCAATGTTAAATTTAAAGGACCACAAAATTTGTAATCGGGATCAGATCTGGATCAAACTTTGTCAGGAGATACATAGTAAATTTTGCAGAGTAAAATTTACTCTGCTGCGATAACATTTGGTACCAGTCCAAATACAGTTAAATATACTCTATCACAGTGCTAAATCAAATTTATCACAGTGTAAAATCAACTCTTATTGGAGTAGAAACACTTGATTTGACAAGACAGTAGAGCTGATTTCACTCTATAATAGAGTGTATTTTACTCTATTTAGACTGAGACCAAATGTTATCCCAGCAGAGTATATTTTACTCAGCAAAATTTACTGTGTGCTGAGTGTCAGTCTGCACCTCACTTTCAAATATGAGAGTGATTGGGGCACGTTTGATTAAGATATAATGTAAAATATACATTAAGTGGGGTTTTCAATGTTAAATGTAAATGACACAAAATTTGTAATCCAGATCAGATCCAGATCAAACTCTGTCAGTCAATAAAGGATACCATCCTACATAACACTTCCAAATATGAAAGAGAGTTGAGCTTTTTTCCACAGAGTTCATTCAATGTACAGTAGTGTTCAGAATAATAGTAGTGCCATGTTACTAAAAGATTAATCCAGGTTTTGAGTACATTTCTTATTGTTACATGGGAAACAAGGTACCAGTAGATTCAGTAGATTCTCACAAATCCAACAAGACCAAGCATTCATGATATGCACACTCTTAAGGCTATGAAAAGGGGGTGTTCACAATAATAGTAGTGTGGCATTCAGTCAGTCAGTTCGTCAATTTTGTGGAACAAACAGGTGTGAATCAGGTGTCCCCTATTTAAGGATGAAGCCAGCACCTGTTGAACATGCTTTTCTCTTTGAAAGCCTGAGGAAAATGGGACGTTCAAGACATTGTTCAGCAGAACAGCGTAGTTTGATTAAAAAGTTGATTGGAGAGGGGAAAACTTATACGCAGGTGCAAAAAATTATAGGCTGTTCATCTACAATGATCTCCAGTGTTTTAAAATGGACAAAAAAAAACAGAGACGCCTGGAAGAAAATGGAAAACAACCATCAAAATGGATAGAAGAATAACCAGAATGGTAAAGGCTCACCCATTGATCAGCTCCAGGATGATCAAAGACAGTCTGGAGTTACCTGTAAGTGCTGTGACAGTTAGAAGACGCCTGTGTGAAGCTAATTTGTTTGCAAGAATCCCCTGCAAAGTCCCTCTGTTAAATAAAAGACATGTGCAGAAGAGGTATAATTTGCCAAAGAACACATCAACTGGCCTAAAGAGAAATGTAGGAATATTTTGTGGACTGATGAGAGTAAAATTGTTCTTTTTGGGTCCAAGGGCCGCAGACAGTTTGTGAGATGATCCCCAAACTCTGAATTCAAGCCACAGTTCACAGTGAAGACAGTGAAGCATGGTGGTGCAAGCATCATGATATGGGCATGTTTCTCCTAATATGGTGTTGGGCCTATATATCACATACCAGGTATCATGGATCAGTTTGGATATGTCAAAATACTTGAAGAGGTCATGTTGCCTTATGCTGAAGAGGACATGCCCTTGAAATGGATGTTTCAACAAGACAATGACTCCAAGCACACTAGTAAACGAGCAAAATCTTGGTTCCAAACCAACACAATTAATGCCTCGCAGATGTGAAGAAATCGTGAAAAACTGCGGTTATACAACTAAATACTAGTTTAGTGATTCACAGGATTGCTAAAAAGCAGTTTGAACATAACAGTTTTGAGTTTGTAGCATCAACAGCAGATGCTACTATTATTGTGAACACCCCCTTTTCTACTTTTTTTTACTAATAGCCCAATTTCATAGCCTTAAGAGTGTGCATATTATGCATATCATGAATGCTTGGTCTTGTTGGATTTGTGAGAATCTACTGAATCTACTGGTACCTTGTTTCCCATGTAACAATAAGAAATATACTGAAAACCTGGATTAATCTTAGTTACATAGCACTGCTATTATTCTGAACAATACCGTATAGGGATTTTTCCAATTTTCCGAGATTCTTCCTGACTTTGCCCTTCAACCTTGAAAATTTAATCACTTCTTGCCTATCAGGATAGAAATCTTTAGTAAAAAATTCATAACAATATATGAAAAATTGTGAGCTCCACGCTGTTCACAACCAGGGAAACAAACACACAAACAGACAAACAGGGGTGACAACATTATCTCCTCCAACTTCGTTGGTGGAGGTATTTAGTCCTCAATTATTTTCAAAAGCGCCTTGGGGCAACTGTTTGTTGTGATTTGGCGCTATATAAATAAAATTGATTGATTGATAATCAATTATTTGTTTTGAGGCATTTATTAGAAGAAGAAGGACAATAAAGATCAAATCCTTTGATTTCAGCTTCTTAAATGTGAGTATTTTGGTGGCATCCTGACTAGTTTTTTTCCTCCTCTCTGACAATAACCGGAATGTCTTTAGGTTGTAAACAAAACAAGACATTTGAAGATGTCATCCTGGGCTTTGGGAAACACGATAGACATTTTTCACCATTTTCTGACATTTTATGCACCAAAAAGTAATTGATTAATCAAGAAAATAACCATCCGATGAGTCAAACATGAACAAAACCATTACTTGCAGCCCTATTATACACAACTCTAATTAATTCAACTGAAAAAAGTGAAACATGAATAAACTTTCCCACTAAATGTACTAATTTTTCTGAAAGTAAATTTTATACTTGAAATTTTCAACATATTATAAATGTATTTTGAGAAAAATTATTAAAATCAGGTTTAACAACTACTAAGTTTTTAAAGTTGATTAATTTTTATTTTTCAATACTTCGATATTTAGTGTGTCCCCGAAGAGCAAATAATGTGCAGCCAACAGTTTAAATACACAAACACTTACATCCATCAAATAAATAAACCGTAAAAACAAATAAAACTTACATTAAATCTGGTCAAAACAAAAAGATTAATTTAAAAACACATAATTAATCTTATTTAAAAGCTCTGTTACAAGATTTCTTTGTTTTTTCAGTGAACCTGATCTGTGGAATTGCATCCTTTTAAAAAAAAATTTTTAGATTTAAAACCTATTTTAAATGCAACTTGCTAACAAAAATGAAACAGTATTGCAGATACTAGAAAAGAAAAGAATAAAGCTTTCACCTCTCTCAACCTCTGTTCTTTTGTCATCCCACATAAACACAGTCAGTGGAGCGAGTGACGTAATAGGAAACAGTGACTCACGATTTGTCCTCATCCCCACTTTAGGATGAAAATATCCTCCTCGGTACTTCAGGGTGTTTTTTTCTTCCCCTTTTCTTCTTTGTGTCCCTGTAAATCTGAGGGTGACTTCAGTCACCTCAAGGTGCTGAAACGGATAAACGAACCCCCTCTTTCCCCCAGAACATTGTCATTTTTTCCAGGATCCCATGTGATGCAAATGAATATGTGTTAAATTTTAGGCTATTTCTTGTTTTGCAGAATGACAGCTTCACATTTGCTCTGACTACAATTCACAAGTGGCTTCATCGTAAATGGAGGCCATTAACTCGCCGTGTAATGAGTTGCAACATGTAGGTGTTTTGTTGTGGTGCTGCACTCAGCAGCCTGCAAACACTTTAGATTTGTTTTAGGTTGCCAGCGTTAAGTGCACGTTCAGCTTTGTGCATTAAAGAAAAAATCAAAAAAATCATGAGGCTGGAAATTAATTCTTTGGCGCTTTGTTTTACGCTTCATACAAGTGTAATCAAAGTTGGTCCTTGCACTGCCGTGACATTTTTATGGTCCTGTCTTAAAAGATTCATCATGCACAGACTTAAGTACATAGTACTTAGTGCTGCTATATCTCCAAGTTCCATAGAGTTCTCAAAAGGTCTAAATTGCATATTGCAAGTGCATTTGGGCCATGCCCAACCCTGCGTTGTTAGTCACGGAGCAAATAATCTCAGCACAAAGTACAGTGCAAGATGCCAATAGGTTGCATTTATTCAATTAATTATTTGTGGGAGTGTTTTGGGCGCAACATGAATCTGTCATTCCCTTGAATATGGACCATTGGTTTTTAGATGGTGGATGTAAGCGAGAGGTTTTCAGGCTGGGACACAGATCTGTGCAGAAAGCATCTAAAAGCTTGCACAGATCATTTGTGGGAGGACTCACTAAACTCCCCTGGGGTGAAACAGTTCCTGTCACAAAACGTTTTAACTTTTAAATATTATTTTTTTTATTTTTAATTCATTTTCATTGTAGTTTAATGCACTGACGCACATCTCTGAGTTCTGGGGTCGATGCATCAATTGGAGACGCTGGCGCTAAAAGTACTTCTTGATGTTTGAAGTGTATGCAGGCAAACCTCACTGATTGCGAGATAGCAGCATTTTTGTTTTTGAACTTAGGTACTTTTTGCACTGGCATGAAAACTGCAAAAGGACTTTTGAGACAAAACTATTGAGACAAAATTGTTGTCCTGAGTAAATACTGTATAATCCAATTTAGGACAATGAGGATTTCAAAAATGCTCAAAACTCACAACTGCAAGTTCTTTTCAGATTAAGGCACTTTGAGCACTGAAACACTAGGCTTAGGTACTTGTTTTGTACCAGTATATGATGACCCATAGTTTTTATGATAGAGAATAGAGACTTAGACACCTTTTCTGTAAACCATATTTATAATGTGGTCTTAGCTAAACAAATACGTGTTTTTATGCTTGACTTGATGTCTCTGACGTTTTTGAGATGTCCCTAATAACCCAACATCACACACTCCACTGTTGCAATGGGAACAGTTGACTCTGGCCTACTTGTATTCGGGCCATGGGTTGGATGTCATTTGACACCCAGCAATGTACAGTGGGGAAAATAAGTATTTGACCCTCTGTCAGTTTTGCAGGTTTTCCCACCTACAAAGAATGGAGAGGTCTGTAATTTTTATTGTAGGTACACTTCAACTGTGAGAGACAGAATCTAAAAAAAAAAAATCCAGATAATCACATTGTATGATTTTTAAATAATTAATTTGCATTTTATTGCATAAAATAAGTATTTGAACACCTACCAACCAGCAAGAATTCTGTCTCACACAGACCTGTTAATTTTTCTTTAAGAAGCCCTCTTTACCTGTATTAATTGCACCTGTTTGAACTTGTTACCTGTATAAAAGACACCTGTTCACACACTCAATCAATCACACTCCAACCTGTCCACCATAGCCAAGACCAAAGAGCTGTCTAAGGACACCAGGGACAAAACTGTAGACCTGCACAAGGCTGGGATGGACTACAGGACAACAGGCAAGCAGCTTGGTAGAAGACAACTACTGTTATGATTATTTATTAGAAAGTGGAAGAAACACAAGATGACTGTCAATCTCCCTCAGTCTGGGATTCCATGCAAGATCTCACTTTGTGGGGTAAGGATGATTCTGAGAAAGCTCAGAACTACACAGGAGGACCTGGTCAATGACCTGAAGAGAGCTGGGACCACAGTCACAAAGATTACATTAGTAACACATGATGCTGTCATGGTTTAAAATCTTGCAGGGCAGCGAGGTCCCCCTGCTCAAGCCAGCACATGTCCAGGCCCACCAGTCCAGTTCACCAGTGACCATCCGGATGATCCAGAGGAGGCATGGGAGAAGGTCATGTGGTCAGATGAGACCAAAATAGAGCTTTTTGGAATCAACTCCACTTACCATGTTTAGAGGATGAGAACAACCCCAAGAAAACCATCCCAACCGTGCAGCATGGGGGTGGAAACATCATACTCTGGGGGTGTCTTCTGCAAAGAGACAGCATTGTTGGGTTTCGTGCTGTGTTGTTGTAATTGTTTGTGTTTTTTTTATTATATTCTGTTTTTATTTTTCATGGGGGAAGGTTTATGTCTGCATTCGACCTGCACTCTGGGTAGTTGACCTGGATTCGGGTCCTGCTGCACGCCAAATTGCGCAAATCATTCGAGCCGGCTATGTACCACATTCTGGGTATTCATACAGTATTCATACACGGCTGTGTATGCCTGTCCCGTATGAATGCAGCTTGAATTCCGTTTGTTTTTCCGATTCATGTGATTCATACGCCATTTGTACTCTCCTGTGACTGGGACCTAAACACATATATCTTCTTATGCTTGATTTAAATAGCCTTAAAATATGACTTCAGTACTTTTAGCACCCAGCTCTTCAATTCTTTGAAATTGACACCAAGAGGGATTTTTGAAAATCGGTCGAGTTGGTCTATTTTTCAGCTGCTCTTTGCCCCAAAATTGCTTCCACTTGCTTAAATCACACTGTCACAGAGATCAAGAAAATTGAAAAGCAGATACAGTGTTCAACATATCCTCTGGAATATGGCTTCGTGTTCCACCTCCCTTGGCTTCCTGTGTCACGCTGGATTTCCCTGACGGCACAACAAAACAGCGATAAGACTGTGTTTGGCCTCAGACTCTTATTCACTGCGGTTGGCTTGATGCGGCTGAATGCCGAGACCCGTCGCCTCTCGTATAGTTGACCAGAAACAGCAACAGACTTTTGACGTATCCAATGGGCATGCATTAGTGAGCTATACTTGACATTAAGCACAGGCATAGAGGAGGCCCACTCTGCTGGCACCAGTGAGGTCCGTCAGAGCTGTTTCAGAGGCACTTTGAGGCATTTGTGCGGTAAGACAGTTAGCCACAAGCACACGCCATCACATTCCAAAACACGTCTTAACTCACCGATCTCCTGTGACAGGCGGGCAGCACGCGACTATTATCATGGCACACAGTCAAAGCACTTGCCTTACGGCCAAACTCGCCGTCTGTCTGTGTTTCCAGATAATATGACAGTGATGATCTGAGGTTAATGGCCGGCAGCGCTCTAATCGTTTTGCTTTTCCACTTTTCTTTCATTTTAATCCCCACACATTTCCCCTGCCAGCAGAACACCTGCAAAACAGTGGGTGAATCGTTTGAAGAAGCTTCTCAGAGAGAACGAGGTGAGGATGATCCCTACACACAGCCACATCCCACCTGGGTTTAGGGAAATGTAATGAAACAGCCAGTGCAGCGGTTTGATTCTGAATTGTGCAGGTTTTTTTCTTTTCTGTCTGAGTGCCGGCTGTAAAGTGTCAGCCTGCATTAGGTCTGCAACAGACCCTTTTTTTTGTCTGGTTTGGTCTGCGTCACTGCAGCTAACGTAACGAGTGGGTGGAACCAGAGTTCCTTCATGCTGTCATTTGCTTGTGCGTTGTGCGTCACACACCATTTATAGTGTGTGGAAAATGCTTCAATCCATCTTAGGCTGAGACATGTTGTTTTTGTTCGTGACATCAAATAAAAATCAATAGGAAGCAATGACAAACGCATATTTTCTTTTGCACTGAAGCCAAAATTTCAAGGTTGTCTGTTCAATAGCTCATTAATAGTACCTATGGGCATGATGATAGTTTATGTGTACGCCAATTGGACATTGACGTTGACCTTCATATCAATAACTGACCTCTGACTGACCTTGCCAGGGCAGTTCTGGAATCCATCCAAGTGTGTGCCATATTTGGTCCAAACTTGAAAACCAAATTCCTTGAGTCTGACCTTTACCAAAATGAATTATTTTCAGGGCAGCATTCATTGACATAAGTTTGTTTGAAATCACCAAAAGGACCTGGAAGGGGATCGCCAACAAACAGACAAGCAGACATGACCTGGGTATGCCCCATTTGGTGCAAAATGAGTGAAAAAATGTAAATTTTGACAGATGACCCCAATGACTGGCCTTTGGCAAAGTTGATCTTGCCTCGGAAATTAGAGAATCCACTTTCAGTAAATACAGAGGAAAGTAATCCCGACTTCAATGAGTAAAAGTTGTTCCGTCCACATGCTTAACCAGCTGATTCTAATTAGTTCAACTCTTGAGGCATTTTCTCAATCGTGACGATAAAAATGTTTTTTGTAAACATTTAAGCTTCTAGGCAACCAAGAGGTTTGATTTAAACCACTAAACCTATATTTCATGGGCTAAGGAATGCAATGCTACCAACTGGAGAAGCTTAGCCTATCCATATGGTGGACATTTTTGATTTTACATAATGGCCACCCTAAAACTAATAATTCAATTGGCTAAACTTACATTTTCTGGAATGATTTACACAATAAATTATATAAACGTTACAATAAGCAGTGAATGTGTACTTAGATTCCTTGATGATACATGCGCTTTAGACGTCCGCTCTTTAGCTCAAAAATGGAAGTTAGCTTTGAGTTAGTGGTAGTTAGCATGCACGCTGACATCCATGAAATGTCTTCTAAATCACTCCAGAGGTGTTATCAGGATACAAAAACAGCGTTTTCAGTTTTAAAAGTGTTTATTTCTAGCTAGCGTTTACATAATATATGACAAAGAGGTTATATTTACACCCAAATGAAACTGAGTTTGCGGCTTACTAGACCAGCCACTGACGCCACTGTGCCGCTGTAGTCTGATTGGCTATCATCCACCGCCCCTCAAAAAAAACAAAAAAAAAACAAAAAAAGGAACAGAATTTGACTTTTTAAATACCTTTTAAAATAGGTCAAGGTTAGCCATTTTTGAATTTGTCTGAGGTCTGTCTCCCAATAATGTTCTCTGTGAATTGGAAGACTCTGGTATTAATAAGACTGGACTTATGTTGAGCACAGACAGACAGACAGTTGGACGGACAGACGGACAAACGCAAAGTCTTCACAATACCCAATGGCCATATTTCATTGCCTTAGGTAAAGAGACAGATTTGTTATTTTGAATTACAGAATGAATAAAACAAAACAAAACAAAAACAAACACGTTGAAGCTCTATTACTTAGTTTTTGTTTTTTTGATTGATTGTTTTTAATAAGCGTCATATATTCTCTGTATGCAGATGACACATTTGTATCCATAGCTGTCAAAAGAAAACCTGACATTCTCCAATAGCTGACATGTTAAGGAAGAGATATTATGGAGAAGAAATACTCATGGATGCCTATGATTTTGAAAAAAATTATTTGCGGCTGCAACATGGCTGAATTATTGTTTTCATAAGAGCACCATGGTTTGAACCATTACTCATAAAATTTCAACAGAATGTTGAGTTTATATTACAAATTGCCTTTCTAAGTCTGTGGTACATATACATTTGTAAATTTAAGCTCTTTTGTCTGTCCTGAGGTTCCAGTCTGCATAAGACGTGGGGAGCAAAAATCTAAAATGGCCAATGCCTCTGACCCTAAAAACAGATGTCATATTTGCTATACATAATTCCTTTAGTGCAGAGAGAATGCAGATGAGATACTGTGTACAAATAAAAATGATCCTGAGTGCAACACCTAAGGCAAATAGTAGAGAAGCTTGAATCTTCAACTGGACTGGGTTGCTTGATGCGAGGACATTTCGCTTCAAGCTGAGGACTTTACAGAGCACATCAACTCGGTGGACTCCAATATCAAGTTCACACGTGAGGATGCCAGAAACAACCATTTAGCCTTTTTGGACTGTGATGTTACGATTGGAGAGAACAGGCAGTTCCAGACAGGGGTTTACAGAAAACCCACTCACACTGACCAATATCTGCTCTTTGGCTCAAACCACCCCCTTGAACACAAGCTCGGGGTGATCAGGACGCTTCAACACAGAGCCCTACAGGTGCCCACAACTGCAGAGGGAAGGGCTAAAGAACAACAACTTGTCCGGAAAGCCCTCACAGTATGTGGGTACCCACGATGGTCCCTGGATAAAGTGCAGAAGTCCCAGAGAACAAAGAGACCAGACAGACAGGAGATGGAGCCAAGTAGAAGAGGAGTGTCTCTCCCTTATTTAGCAGGAGTAGGGGAAAAACTACAGAGGATCTTCAGACAGCACAAAATCCCAGTTTACTTTAAACCTGTTAACACCTTGAGACAGAAATTAGTTCACCCTAACGACAGGATCCCTAGTTACAAACAGAGCAATGTAGTGTATTCTATCAGATGTCAGAAAAACTGTAACAAACACTACATAGGTGAGACTAAGCAACCTTTACACAAAAAGCTATACCAGCATCACAGAGAGGGCGCCAGTGGACCTCAGTCTGCAGTTCATCTCCACCTTAAAGACACTAATCACACGTTTGAGGACAAGGAAGTTAAAATCTTAGCCAGAGAGAAGAAATGGTTTGAGAGAGGGGTGAAGGAGGCATTGTATGTGAAACAATTGAAACCCAGACTTAACTGGGGAGGGGGTCTGAGACACGCTTTGTCCCCTGTTTACAATGGGGTACTCAGGTCAAAGCAGTTTCAGTCTTTTGTTCATGGTAATGAGTCATTCACATCATCGGGAGAGTTGCCAGGAGAGGCATCCATCCCATCATTAGGAGGGACAGCTGCCCTGTCATTAGGAGGGTGCTAACTAGAGCACAATAGGTGCTAAATAAAGCAATTGTTTAGTCACTAGCCAACAGCAGTCTGCCTCTCGGTAGGAGGGGTCTGGTTAGGTTTAAAACTCCAGCTTTTGTGGCTTCTGTTTGTTCTTCTCTACAATGGTCAAGACAGAAGTCAGACTACCAGAGCAAGAATTTTAGCTGAGGAAGCTTCTGCGATTTGAAGCAAAATGTCCTTGTGTCAAGCAACCCAGTCCAGTCGAAGATTCAAGCTTCTCTACTATGGAAACCACCTGGACAACTGAGAGTCTTCACAGAAACCTAAGGCAAATGATGGACAAATTACAGTTTTGCATCAGTAAAACATCTTAGAAGGCAATACCTTAGCCACCTTGTTTCTCCCGGAATTAAACCGCACACAAGGCAAATCATGATCGCAGCAGATGTCTGAACACCTACTCTCAGTGGCTGTCGACTCCACTGTCGCCCAAATGTGCTTGGGGGGAGCTGGGGAGTAGTTTAGGGCCCGCTGCATTCCCCCAGAATACATTATCCCCCCCCACACCCCACCCAGCTTTTAAGCCTGCAACATTATTATTAAGCCCGTCCTGGAATCTTCTTATCAGTGGCGGCCAGATGGAGAACCCCACAGAAATACACCACAAAAGTTGTTGATGGAGCAAAGCGGCTGTCATTGTTGAGAGGATCTGTGGCTGCATATTAGTATCGTCTCTTTATTTCAATTTTTAATTACCAAGTAAAGACTTGTAAATGATTACCATGTCAATGGTTGGATTTATTTGTGAGTCTGGGCAGCTCAGAATACTTCAACGGAACTTGGAAGCAAAACTCATTCTGTGAAATTTAGTGTTTTGTCTCTCAAAAAGAGTTTTGGTGAAGCACATGTCAGCTATTCTGCAACACGTTTTACATCTATTTAATATTAATTTTATCACATATCTGAAGTTAACCCACTAAGGTTAGGAAGACGGAATGGAACTTAATAATGATTTGCGGCGGCTCTCTCTTCATCTAACATCAGCCGGGCCTGAGTCCAAATCTCTGCTCTCATTTATCAAACTGTGAATAGAAAAGGCTCTAAATTCTTTAGAACGGGCACAATTTAGTGTAAGTCAAAAAAAAAAAAAAAAGGCCAGTTGTATGCACATCAGTAATCAGCTGTTGAAAGAAAAAAAACACACACACATTCTAAAGCACATGTTCATCCAGAAACACCCTAAATTAACCATATAAGGTAACAAAAAAAATCTGTTTATTGTTTTAACAAGAGACTGGAGACAATCAGCTTTTCTAAAAAGGAGCTGGAGGTGCTTGTGTGTGGGCAAAGCAATAACAAAAAAAACTGATAAATAAAATAAAAATAAAATAAATGGAACAAGTGCCAACACTAGGTGGTAATGACCCGTCCACCAGCACTTTGGAAACCAACTATTCATAGTAAATATTTACTTATGGTGTCATGTTCATTCTTAATTTACACATCACAATCACTTATATACATAATTTTAACAAATACATAAACTTTAACAAACTCACCACAAAAACCAGCATAAAACATTCTGATTAACAGAATAAGCCAATTCAGCATCTCTGTACTCATGGTGCATGCTGGGCCAGGTCAAAGTTCATGACTATCTTAAAGCACACGATAAGGGCCCACAGCAATGCAAATACTGAAGATTTTAAGCACTGGAAAGTCAACATTTTGAAAAGAAAGATAAATCAGGGCTACAAAATAGGTGGGAAGTGGAAGAATGAACTTGTGGCCCGAGCTTATGCACTCAAGCAACAATAGTACTAACGAAAGAAGACGAATGGGAGGCCGTTAAGAAAAAGACTGTAAGTCTTTCTTGATTTTTTTAAGCTGATGGCTGTCAGTTGACAATTCCTGATCTGTTATAACTGTCACATGGTTGGGAAAATGAGACATCTGCAACAAGCAAATCGTTGGAGTTAGGTCCAGGCCAGATTTCAGAATTCTTATAAGAGAAATGGCACCACTTTTGAAATCTTGACATCAGTGTACCTGAAGGTAATGGTGGGCACAGTTCCGCTAATCCTCAAAGCCAGTGTTTTCATTAGCGGATTAGCTTTTCAGATAACTTCAGCGGACCAATAACCTTCTGATAAATTTAGGTCCAATAATTTTTAGACCTCTAACATATTTTTGCAGGCATAGTGAATAAAGCTTAACAGTTAAAAACATTTGTGAAGTCTAAAATCAAAGGTTTTAGTGCCTGCCTCCTAAATGATTTGTAGCGGATAGACAGCTATGAGAGGTACAGCTCTAAACTCAGGCAGACAATAGAGCTGACTACCAGAGAAAAAGGAAGAGGAGGAAAAAAAGATAATTTCTCTTCACACCATACAGACTCACCCAAGTCGTGCACCCAAGTCAAGCACAGGCAGACAGTTTTGACCTATGGTTAAAATTTTAAACAAACTAATTCTGGACAGGTTATTGAAATTAACGTCATGTTGTTGTTTTATAAAGTGAAAATATCAGCTATATGTTTTAGTTTTAAAGCAATGCACTAATTTTGAAGGTTTTAGCATTTAGACATACATGCCACAGTGCATTATGGGTAAATGCTGTTCATACTGCCATGATGGCAGTGTTCATGGGAGTATGAATTCCAAGTGCCCCCCTTTCTCTAAAAGTGCTGAATCCACGTAACAAACAGAATTTTCAGTTTTCAATTTGCCTTTTTTACAAAAAAAAAAAAAAAAAAAAAAAAATATATATATATATATATATATATATATATATATATATATATATATATATATATATAAATACATATTTGAAAATATAAAAATAATACATATTTATAAATACAGATTTATTTGTAAAACCCACCACATGTTTCAGTAAGTTGTGTGTTATCGACCAACCAACCACTTTTGTCAGGAAACTAATTTACCCATAATTGGCTCGCTGGTTCATTGCTTCGGCAGTAGCTGCTAGTGTACTGAAATCAATTCAGAAAGTTATCGATTTAGCTTTTATCTGTAACTTTTTATCTGTAGCTTTTGATCTGTTTTTAGGGGTTTATGGGTTTAGCTTTATAAAAGTTAACTTTTCAGTTAGCGGATTAACTGTTATTGAAGCTAACTTTCTGCTTAGCTGTGCCCACCACTGCCTGAAGGGTACCAGATAAAATGAATCTTCAGGATGGTTGACAGCCGAGTTCTTGGCCTTTCAAAATGAGGGACTGATTGAAGGGTGTGCGATGGTTTCAAATTTATGGTTACTCTTGGAAAAGGATTTATTGGCACTCACTCACCACTCAAGTAGATAAAACACATTTTTACCCCATCAAACTGAGACTATGATGGGAACATTGTACTGAGTGATGTCTGTGGGCACACAAATAACAACAACACAGGATACAACATTGTCCACTAGTGTATCGAACCACAAGTCCTTTCTATAAAATGGTACAACCTGCTTTTAGCAGTTCTTCGTACAAACACAATTAACATGCCAAGGGTTTGTTACCGTTATTGGGGTTTCAGTAGTAGTTAACACACATCAACAAAATAATGCTGCTGATGAAAGAAATACATATTCTTGATATTTGATTGCATCTAATTTATCTTATGAAAAGCCACTTCTAACAGGACCCAAGTCGTGCACCCAAGTCATGCACAGGCAGACAGTTTTGACTTATGGTTAAAATTTTAAACAAACTAATTCTGGACAAGTTATTGAAATTAACGTCACGTCTGTCGTTTTATAAAATGAAAATATCAGCTACATGTTTTACCTTTAAAGTAATGCACTAATTTTGAAGGTTTTAGCATTTAGACACACATGCCGCAGTGCATTATGGGTAAATGCTGTTCAATACCAAGTGCCACACATTCGCTAAAAGTGCTGAATACACTTAAACAGAATTTTCAGTTTTCAATTTACCTTTTTTTACAAATGAAAAAATACATATTTATAAATATTTAATATATATATATATTTAATATATATATATTTAATATAATATAATATTTATAAATACAGATTTGTTTGTAAAACCCACCACATGTTTCAGTAAGTTGTGTGTTACCGACCAACCAACCACTCATGTCAGGAAACTAATTTACCCATAATTGGCTCGCTGGGTCCTTGTTGCATCAGTAGCTGCTAGTGTACTGAAATCAATACTGAAAGTTATCGGTTCAGCTTTCTAAAAGTCAACTTTTCAGTTAGCGGATAAACTGTTATTGAAGCTAACTTTCTGGTTAGTTGTGCCCACCACTGCCTGAAGGGTACCAGATAAAATGAATATTCAGGATGGTTGACAGCCAAGTTCTTGGCCTTTCAAAGTGAGGGACTGATTGAAGGGGGTGTGATGGTTTCAAATTTATGATTACTCTTGGAAAAGGATTTATTGACACTCACTCACCACTCAAGAAGATAAAACACATTTCTACCCCATCAAACTGAGGGTATGATGGGACCATTGTACCGAGTGATGTCTGTGGGCACAAAAATAACAACAATACAGGATACAACATTGTCTACTAGTGTATCGAACCACAGGTCCTTTTGATAAAATGCTACAACCTGCTTTTAGCAGTTCTTCGTACAAACACAATTAAAATGCCAAGGGTTTGTTACTGTTAATGTGTTTTCAGTAGTAGTTAACACACATCAACAATATAATGCTGCTGATGAACTAAATACATATTCTTGATATTTGACCACATCTAATTTATCTTATGAAAAACCACGTGACCTTGAAAATTTTTTCCAAGGTAAAGTTTTGTGGAATTGGAAACTAGTGTTGGTGGCGGTTTGCGCTCCATGGGAGTGGTGCTCAAGTTTCTTCATATTACAACACAATTTGAAGGTGTTCACACAATTGGCTAAAGTATTAGAGCAACACCGACACAACTAGCGATAATCTCAGTAACTGTGAAAATGCGACTTTGTGCTGAGCAGGCCGTAGAACCATCCCCACACAGCATATAATCACTGACTCAAGTCTGAGATTTTCATCCATTACAAGTCTAGAAATCCTTGACAGGATGTCTGACACATTTACAGCAGAGGTCTGATGCACACTGCTGGGATAAAAATCAAATATTATCCACTTCATACACGTTACGTGCATCATTAAGAGCGTGATCGGTTGTGATTAAAAGCTACGCTCATCGAGCCTTCCAGGTGCTACTTTTGTCAAAGTCAAGATCGTAAGTGGAGAGGAGGGGGGACAGGTGTCGACTCAACGCAATGATGTGGCACCTGAAAGCACCACAGACACAAAATGGAGCCCCAGAAGCACAGCCCCACAATGGTGCGAGTCAAAAGGCCAGAGGAGGAGAGGATGCTTCAGGCTCGATTAAACCCACATCTCGTCTTCATCCTCAGTTCGCAGTTCCATCAGCGAGAGTCATTAACACCAAATTCACAGCTGCCAAGCCGGAACACGAGCAGGTGGACGCTGCACTTTACTGCCATTACAATAATCTGACCAAAAGTGGCATCTCCATCAAGGAGGTCATGTTTTCACCCCCCTTAAAAAATATAATGATAAAAAAAATGTTGAAAATACCAGGATTAACTCAAAAGCACAGTTTTTTCACAAAGCTTGGTGAGATTTTTGGGTGGAACATGGAACAGACGATTACATTTATTAGCACTGTGCAAAAGCGCAGAGCCAATAATTTGTTTTACATGAAACTCTCTTTCACTTATGTGACTTATTCCAGAACATAATTCAGTGTGCACAGTTAGAATTCTGCTTATGCACAATATTTATTGAAGTGTGAACAGCTACGGTAAGGAAAAAGAAATACTGTTCAAATTTACAATCTTTTTATGCATTTCAGTAAAATTATAGTCTAAACCTTAATCTAATCCTCTAACCCTAATAGCGAGGCCGATATTTGCAAAATATCACTACGATTGTGCATTTTATAGTCAAAGCCCCAAATTTTGCATAGTGATATATACATATTACATATCATGCCAACCTCTTTTTTCTTTTGAAATCAATGTAATTGTCGTTGAAATGGATTTGGTGTATGAAAAAAGAAAATTACACTTTATTTGTGTCTACTATGTCAATCAATCAAGCAATCAATTTTTTTATATAGCGCCAAATCACAACAAACAGTTGCCCCAAGGCGCTTTATATTGTAAGGCAAGGCCATACAATAATTATGTAAAACCCCAACAGTCAAAACGACCCCCTGTGAGCAAGCACTTGGCTACAGTGGGAAGGAAAAACTCCCTTTTAACAGGAAGAAACCTCCAGCAGAACCAGGCTCAGGGAGGGGCAGTCTTCTGCTGGGACTGGTTGGGGCTGAGGGAGAGAACCAGGAAAAAGACATGCTGTGGAGGGGAGCAGAGATCGATCACTAATGATTAAATGCAGAGTGGTGCATACAGAGCAAAAAGAGAAAGAAACAGTGCATCATGGGAACCCCCCAGCAGTCTACATCTATAGCAGCATAACTAAGGGATGGTTCAGGGTCACCTGATCCAGCCCTAACTATAAGCTTTAGCAAAAAGGAAAGTTTTAAGCCTAATCTTAAAAGTAGAGAGGGTGTCTGTCTCCCTGATCTGAATTGGGAGCTGGTTCCAGAGGAGAGGAGCCTGAAAGCTGAAGGCTCTGCCTCCCATTCTACTCTTACAAACCCTAGGAACTACAAGTAAGCCTGCAGTCTGAGAGCGAAGTGCTCTATTGGGGTGATATGGTACTACGAGGTCCCTAAGATAAGATGGGACCTGATTATTCAAAACCTTATAAGTAAGAAGAAGAATTTTAAATTCTATTCTAGAATTAACAGGAAGCCAATGAAGAGAGGCCAATATGGGTGAGATATGCTCTCTCCTTCTAGTCCCCGTCAGTACTCTAGCTGCAGCATCACTCTGAGACAAGACCTTTCTGATTTTAGAGATATTGCATAAATGCAAAAAAGCAGTCCTACATATTTGTTTAATATGCACTTTGAATGACATATCCTGATCAAAAATGACTCCAAGATTTCTCACAGTATTACTAGAGGTCAGGGTAATGCCATCCAGAGTAAGGATCTGGTTAGACACCATGTTTCTAAGATTTGTGGGGCCAAGTACAATAACTTCAGTTTTATCTGAGTTTAAAAGCAGGAAATTAGAGGTCATCCATGTCTTTATGTCTGTAAGACAATCCTGCAGTTTAGCTAATTGGTGTGTGTCCTCTGGCTTCATGGATAGATAAAGCTGGGTATCATCTGCGTAACAATGAAAATTTAAGCAATACCGTCTAATAATACTGCCTAAGGGAAGCATGTATAAAGTGAATAAAATTGGTCCTAGCACAGAACCTTGTGGAACTCCATAATTAACTTTAGTCTGTGAAGAAGATTCCCCATTTACATGAACAAATTGTAATCTATTAGACAAATATGATTCAAACCACCGCAGCGCAGTGCCTTTAATACCTATGGCATGCTCTAATCTCTGTAATAAAATTTTATGGTCAACAGTATCAAAAGCAGCACTGAGGTCTAACAGAACAAGCACAGAGATGAGTCCACTGTCCGAGGCCATAAGAAGATCATTTGTAACCTTCACTAATGCTGTTTCTGTACTATGATGAATTCTAAAACCTGACTGAAACTCTTCAAATAGACCATTCCTCTGCAGATGATCAGTTAGCTGTTTTACAACTACCCTTTCAAGAATTTTTGAGAGAAAAGGAAGGTTGGAGATTGGCCTATAATTAGCTAAGATAGCTGGGTCAAGTGATGGCTTTTTAAGTAATGGTTTAATTACTGCCACCTTAAAAGCCTGTGGTACATAGCCAACTAATAAAGATAGATTGATCATATTTAAGATCGAAGAATTAATTAATGGTAGGGCTTCCTTGAGCAGCCTGGTAGGAATGGGATCTAATAGACATGTTGATGGTTTGGAGGAAGTAACTAATGAAAATAACTCAGACAGAACAATCGGAGAGAAAGAGTCTAACCAAATACCGGCATCACTGAAAGCAGCCAGATAACGATACGTCGTTGGGATGGTTATGAGTAATTTTTTCTCTAATAGTTAAAATTTTATTAGCAAAGAAAGTCATGAAGTCATTACTAGTTAAAGTTAAAGGAATACTCGGCTCAATAGAGCTCTGACTCTGTCAGCCTGGCTACAGTGCTGAAAAGAAACCTGGGGTTGTTCTTATTTTCTTCAATTAGTGATGAGTAGAAAGATGTCCTAGCTTTACGGAGGGCTTTTTTATAGAGCAACAGACTCTTTTTCCAGGCTAAGTGAAGATCTTCTAAATTAGTGAGACGCCATTTCCTCTCCAACTTACGGGTTATCTGCTTTAAGCTACGAGTTTGTGAGTTATACCACGGAGTCAGGCACTTCTGATTTAAAGCTCTCTTTTTTAGAGGAGCTACAGCATCCAAAGTTGTCTTCAATGAGGATGTAAAACTATTGACGAGATACTCTATCTCACAGAGTTTAGGTAGCTACTCTGCACTGTGTTGGTATATGGCATTATCGAACATAAAGAAGGAATCATATCCTTAAACCTAGTTACAGTGCTTTCTGAAAGACTTCTAGTGTAATGAAACTTATTCCCCACTGCTGGGTAGTCCATCAGAGTAAATGTAAATGTTATTAAGAAATGATCAGACAGAAGGGAGTTTTCAGGGAATACTGTTAAGTCTTCTATTTCCATACCATAAGTCAGAACAAGATCTAAGATATGATTAAAGTGGTGGGTGGACTCATTTACTTTTTGAGCAAAGCCAATAGAGTCTAATAATAGATTAAATGCAGTGTTGAGGCTGTCATTCTCAGCATCTGTGTGGATGTTAAAATCGCCCACTATAATTATCTTATCTGAGCTAAGCAGTAAGTCAGACAAAAGGTCTGAAAATTCACAGAGAAACTCACAGTAACGACCAGGTGGACGATAGATAATAACAAATAAAACTGGTTTTTGGGACTTCCAATTTGGATGGACAAGACTAAGAGTCAAGCTTTCAAATGAATTAAAGCTCTGTCTGGGTTTTTGATTAATTAATAATATATGACACATATCAGGGCAGATATGTGAAAAAGAATGTTTTTTAATGGTAAATGCACCACATTTTGCAGACAGTGTTTATTATTATTAATACTATTATTATTATTAATAATAATAATTGTATGGTAGAATTAAAGAAAACAGTTTACAGATACGGTGCCTTTATTCAGCAGATCAGGGAATCTGTGGATTCACAAATTCATTCACACAGGAAAAACCAAAATTCACTTTCCTCCATTTTGGAGAGAATGATGAAACTGATGTGTATCTTATGGGGGAACACTGCCATCACGTGGACGTTTTTTAACTATACACATTCATTCATTCATTCATCTTCTACCGCTTAGTCCAATTAAGGGTCGCGGGGGGCTGGAGCCTATCCCAGCAACCATAGAGCGCGAGGCGGGGTACACCCAGGACAGGACGCCAGTCTGTCACAGGGACACAAACAGTCAAACAAACACAGACACACCTACGGACAATTTAAAGATTCCAATCCGCCTAACCCGCATGTCTTTGGATGTGGGAGGAAACCGGAGCACCCAGTGGAAACCCACACAAACACGGGGAGAACATGCAAACTCCACACAGAAAGGCCACGGGAATTGAACCCACGACCTTCTCACTGTGAGGCAACAGTGCTAACCACTAAGCCACCATGCAAGTAAAAAGTATTCTCATTAATGACAGCAGCTCTAATCAAATTTCTTTTCTACTAATACAAAATATCCATCATAACATACACACATGTCTGATGATACTAAAACACATAGACGGGTCCAGGCCAGGAAATAAGTGCCAATTTTGTCAGTGGATTTTGGTAGTTTAAGACACGCTCTTTAAAATAAGCTTTGGGGCCATCTTGAATTTTGCCTCAAATTCAATATGGCCACCATAATACCTAAAATGTTATCTGGAAGAACCGTCAGGTGAAGTGCATACTTTTTATTTTTCACTAATTTGTGATCATAACCAGTGAACATGATCCAGTTGGTTGGATGCCACAGCAGTACGCCATTGGTGTTCAAATCCAATATGGCCAACGGGGCCCACCACATTTTTGGAAAATAGCTATATCTCCTGGTCTGGTATAGATATGGCTGTAAAATTGGTGTCTATCCATAGGTTTTTAGATGTGAGGAATCCAATTATGCCATTGGATTTGAAAATAGGTCAGTAGGTCATGAGATAAATTCAGGATGTCTGTAAATGGCAATGTCCGTAATCTGTTCATTGGTGTTTCTTGTGTTCTACAACAGTTACAAAAATAATTCTAGAGACTAGATATAGGTTTTCAGGGTCAAGGAATCTGTTTATCCAATTTTACAGTCACATAGTCGCTTCCTCTATCCTAAAACGAAACACAGGGGTCCTAAACCAAATTGATTGAAAAAAACATGGCTGCCTTGTTTGGTTGAACAGTATTTAGAGTCCAAAAGGCTACATACAGATCATGAATTTTATCCTTATTCACTGACATCCAAGTCACTATAAATGCCACTCTCAGTTAACCAAATCAATTTCACAAATGTCTGAAGATGTATGAGATGCTACTTCAATGTCACCAGACTCAATGTTGTTAATTTCATCATCTCCAAAGAATTTGCGATCATCCACTCTTGATCGCGTCCATATTTGAGGCCAGCGGGGGAGGGATCTTGACAGCTGCCGTTCCATAAATAAACCAAGAAATTTTCTGGTGCTTCCTCAAAAACTGATGTTCATTCTTCAGTGAGGCAGTTCATGAGTGCTGTTTCCAACACTTGACAGAGATCCTATCTGGAGTGGCAAGAGCAAGCGGGACAGTTATAAGACTGTGGCTCTGCAGGCGAGGTAGCCTTGTCTGCCAACAGGCCAAAAGATTGCCTATCTTCCTTGAGGACATTCACAGCTTTTGGTTCCTTTGATTTCTCCAGGCAAGGATTAATTTTGAGATTCACAATCTTCTCAAAGAAATAATAAACATCCATCCATCCATTTTCTTCCGCTTTATCCGGAGTCGGGTCGCGGGGGCAGCAGCTCAAGCAAAGCCGCCCAGACCTCCCGATCCACACACACCTCCCCCAGCTCCTCCGGGGGGGAGCTGGGGGAGGTGACCAGCCGAGAGATGTAGTCCCTCCAACACATTGAGATTATCACAGCAGTATTACAGGTGTATTATGAATGCATCGTGCACGTGTTGCGCATGCACGGCATCTGCATTGCGGTAATAAAATAAGCGCACTCGCTCCTTTCGGCATCACTATTCACACCAACAATACAGCCTATGGAGCATTTGCTGGACTTGGACAAGTTGATCACAGAGTTAATGTTCATTTTGTCATGCGAGGGTTAACTGTTCATGAGTTTGGGGAGCAGGAGGGGGAAGCCACTCAGGGTGTGAGACTTTTTTTTTTTTTTTTTTTTTGAGAGTGTCATAGAAAACAGACTTCAGCGTGGGTTGTGGCTAAACAGCAACTCTTCCTTTTGTTGGTGTTGGATTGCAGCAGCTATTACGTCTTTGTGGATTTACACAGCCGGACCGGCACTGACTGGCAGGTATGTTGCTTTCTGTCACATATAGTACTTTGGATTTACGTGACGTGTTTGTTATGCCTTCACAGATTGTCCGCAAATTGAGTATATATGGAGTATGTAAGGCGGATATTATCCGCATCCAGATTTTTGAGCTACTCAAAAATCCTGGCTGCGGACATGCGTGCCTCTGCGGATGATCACAGGCGTGTTCGGATGACGGCCGACTCATACAGGCATGTTACACGGATATTGCGGATGTTTGGTGAATATGGGCCAATTTTGTGTGCAATCCATACGCAAATCCTCCTAACGCCAGTGGGACAGGGCCCTTACCACTGTTGCTCTGGGGGTTAGTAAGATTAGATCTGACTTGTGTGAAACGCCTTTAGGCAACTTTGTTGTGATTTGGCGCTATATAAATGGAAATAAATTGAAAATGAAAATAGTCTACATCTATTTTTTTTTTTTTTTTGCAGGCCTTAAATAGAGGACCTTGGGGCAACTGTTTGTTGTGATTTGGCGCTATATACATGTGCTCTGATGTCACTGTTTATCTCCATAGAAACTACCCAAACAATCTTTCATACAAACTGTTTTAAAGGGACATTACAGTGTTGTGGTGGAAATTACGGCAATAGTGTGGGACAACTACATTTTGTTTAAAAAAATCACAACAGTTGTATGACACTGAATACCCCAATTATGTTTTGATTATTTTACTGATATTTTATTCAGAGATATTTTAAAACATTAGAAAAAAATGTTTCTTCATTTTTATCACTGAAGATCAAAAGTCTGGCTGTGGGACAAGCACAAAACGGCAATATTTGCATATATAGGTGAAAAAGTCATCATAGACTACTAGAACAAATTTCTTAACACACTTTCATTGTAAAGATAACTAAGTGTGAAATTTCCCCTTTTTTCTGTTTTTCATACAATATGATCAAAGGACATAAGTGCCCGTAGTCTAAGAATCACCCATAAATGCCACTCTCAGTTAACAAAATCAATTTCACAAATGTCTGAAGATGTATGAGATGCTAGTTCAATGTCACTAGACTCAATGTCATTAATTTCATCACCTCCAAAGAATTTGGGATCATCCACTCACATCATCACACATCATCCACTTGACAGAGATCCTATCTGGAGTGGCAAGAGCAAGCGGGACAGTTATAAGACTGTGGCTCTGCAGGCGAGGTAGCCTTGTCTGCCAATAGGCCAAAAGCTTGTCTATCTTCCTTGAGGACATTCACAGCTTTTGGCTCCTTTGATTTCTCCAGGCCAGGCTTAATTTTGAGATTCACAATCTTCTCAAAGAAATTACTCGTCTTCTCCTGTGGCTTTGAGTCTGCTATCAACAGTCATTGCAGTTTTTCTCCAGCTTCTGTTGACGATAACAGCCCTTCACCAATATTATGACCGTCTTCATATGACAAGCTAGACCACTGAGGAAAAGCTCGAACTATCTATCCAGCTGTGCAACTAGAAAGCATGTTATCATGCTGTCTTCGTGCGCCAATGTTCATCTCTTTATGAGTTGAAGAAGTCATGTCTAACCTTTCTTTCAGCATAGCTCTAACGTTTGCCATCTGACATCTTATGGCTAGTCATGACAAAAGTATCTTGTCTGCTCACTGGTGCTGTATCCACCCTTCATCGGTCCTCCTCTGACCTTTACTTCACGGTTGATTGTTGTCTCTGTGATCAGATCTCTGTGGATGATAGAAAATGGTTCCCCTGACAAAGGGGGATAGACACCAATTTTACAGCCATATCTCTACCAGACCAGGAGATATAGCTATTTTCCAAAAGAGTGGCAGACCCCGTCTGCCGTATTGGATTTAAACACCAATGGTATACTGCTGTGGCATCCAACCAACTGGACCATGTTCACTGGCTATTATCATCACAACCTGCTGAAACAAAATCTGCATTTCACCTGATAGGATTCTTCCAGATAACATTTTAAGTATTTTGGTGGCCATATTGGAATTTTGGCAACCATATTGAATTTGAAGCAAAATTCAAGATGGCCACAGAGGCTATTTTAAAGAGCTTGTCTCAAACTACCAGGATCGACTGAGAAAACTTTGAAAAAATCTGCAGACTTTCCTGGCCTGGACCTGTCTAACATACACTGAAATAATTAACATGTTTTCCTTAAGACCAAAATCAACAACAATCTGTAAAGATGACAGATAAAAACAAACGAAGTCCGGCAGTTCCTATTAGAGTCCAAACAAAGGGACTTTATTTTGCGAAAGTACTATGTCCCATCCTCAAACTCACTACCTTGTCTCCATCAACCAATTAAAATGCTTTCTGTAGTGCCACCAAGTGACTGCATGTGAGAATGCATCACCCTGGGTCGTTTCCCTGAGATGGGCAGGAGTTCGCCGTTGGCTTTCATCTGGTCTATTCTCCTGGCCAGTGCGGCATCGCTGTCAATGATCATGGTGCATCGTTGGGCGTAGCTGACCAGAGTCTCTTCTCCTTGGCGAAACATGCCCACCAAGGGGATCATATCTTCGCCAGCAAGATGGAGCTCTGCGATTGAAGCCGTGTTGGCAATGGTGTTGCGGTCAATTCCAAGGTGGCGAAAGGCTTCACTCATGCTTTTCTTCTTGATGAAGGCAGACAGCACTTGTTTATATCGGTGGATGACATACTGGACGCCAGTAGCTGGAGGATATAATCGATGACAAAGAAAATGTTTGAAATAATTCCAGGCGTGACCAAAGCAGAGTATTGTATTGGCCTGAATGTAAGACGACCCTGATTGTAAGCACCCCCTCCAATTCCCTATGATATATTTTTAGAAAAACACTTTCTGTGGACACAATCGTTTTTGTGAAAATGAAAATGCTTTTATTTGAAAATGATGCTAATAAAAACCCACTGAGATATAAACAAAACACTACATTTTATAAAGCAGCAGTACAATAAACATTATTGAAGTATCAGTGAAAACGGCCCGACTTTGGCTCTTAAGATCAAGTCAATCTCCACAGGCAGGACTTTTTGTGAATGCAGGACTTTTCAAATATCAATTCCTAAACATTCCACAGAGATCCCTGTGAAGGGGTGAGGAAAGTAGGATTTAAAAAGGATTTAACATTTTTTTATGGTTTTACAGCCATCTACGCAAATACAACAGGGTTCTCCCACTCCAGGTACTGCGATAGGTGCTTGGACCCTTGCGAGGAGTTATTATGCAACATGACTCCACAGGAGGAGCTGCTGGAACATTTATTCGCAGGACAATAAAGAAGTAAAACATGCATGATGTGGTTGATTAAGTTGCTCTACATCTTAAGAAAAAAATCTCTCCTGATGCAGCTTGAGCAGCAAAAATGTGAGTCCACTGTCAAAATAAAATTACTGGGGGGAAACAGCTGCTTTGTGCTGGTACCTGTAGTCGGAAGGGAGTTCACTCTAAAGTACAAACGCACAGGGGCAGGACTGTAAATAACTGTGATTTACTGTTGTGAAGGTGTAGGAACACGGACCCACAACAGGAGGCGTTAAATGAAAGGACAATGGATAAGCCAAACTGTAACAATTTAATGTTGTGAAGTGCACAACGGAATACAGACAAATACAGTTTTGGTACCACAGACAATTAAATGTTGAGTGACATGTGGGCAGGCTTGAGGATAGGAGACATCCGTCCTGAACTGAGCCAGATCCCACATGGCCTTCACCGCCAACGGATCTGAAGAACACCGGAGCCGCCAAGTCCTGGAGCCCCAGGTGGCCACCGTCTCCAGCTGTCAGACCTGGTACTGCTGGCAGAGAACAGAAACAGTTTTGATGAGTGTGAGTACGCACACTCAGTAATCCCACCGTCTGTGTTCTTTTGGGAGGGAGCACCTCCACCTCCAATCACACACTCGTGCAGCTCCTGTCTAACCACTTATCTGGTTGGGGTGTGAAGCGAAGTCGTCGCTGATCATACCAAACGCCAATCCCACAGATAAGGCAACACCACAGGAAAACGGCTGCAAAGAAGTTCAGACTATTACTCAATGTTTTACTTCAGCAGAGAAAATTACCTCCAAGGTAGCTGATTTCTTGGCGGGGAGGTGGAGTTGCAGTCCGGCCTTTATGGTGGTGGTGATGTGATGTGGATGAGTGACAGCTGGTGCTGATGACGAGTGACAGCTGTCACTCCCGGTTGCTATGATGCCCTCTCGTGCTTGAAGCCCGCACTTCAAGCAGGGCGCCATCTGGTGCTGGTGGGCCAGCAGTACCTCCTCTTCAGCGGCCCACACAACAGGACTCCCCCCCAACGGTCGCCTCCTGGCGCCCAACCAGGCTTGTCCGAGTGCCGCCGGTAGAAGTCGGCCAGGAGGGCCGGGTCCAGGATGAAGCTCCTCTTCACCCAGGAGCGTTCTTCGGGTCCATACCCCTCCCAGTCCACCAAATACTGGAACCCCCGGCCCTTCCGAAGGACGTCCAGGAGCCGGCGCACAGTCCAAGCCGGCTCCCCGTCAATGATCCGGGCAGGCGGCGGCGCCGGTCCGGGGGCACAGAGGGGAGAGGAGTGGCAGGGTTTGAGTCTTGACACATGAAAAACCGGATGTATTCGCAGTGAAGCTGGCAGCTTCAGCTTCACTGCGGCAGGGCTGAGGACTTTTAGGATGGTGAAGGGTCCGATAAATCTGTCCTTTAGTTTTTGGGATTCCACTTGTAGGGGAATGTCTTTTGTGGATAGCTAAACCGCCTGCCCGGGCTGATACGTAGGGGCCGGGGCACGCCGGCAGTCTGCATGGGCCTTAGCCCTCGTCCGGGCTTTGAGCAGGGCAGAGCGGGCGGTACGCCACACCCGACAGCACCTTCTCAGATGGGCCTGGACCGAGGGCACCCCGACCTCTCCCTCCACCAACGGAAATAATGGGGGCTGGTACCCCAAACATATCTCGATGGTCACTCCAGGCTGTCGGGTGCGTGGAGGTCACGCAGTGGAGGGCCTGCTCCAATTCCTGATTCGTCCGCTCTGCCTGCCCGTTCGTCTGGGGGTGGTACCTGGACATGAGGCTTACGGTGGCCCCCAGTTCCCTGCAGAAACTCCTCCAGACCTGGGAGGAGAACTGAGGACCACAGTCTGAGACAATGTCCGATGGAATCCCATGCAGACGCACGACATGGTGTACCAGGAGGTCTGCAGTCTCCTGGGCTGTCGGGAGCTTCAGGAGGGCCACGAAGTGGGCCGCCTTGGAGAACCGGTCCACTATCGTGAGGATGGTTGTCTTGCCCTGGGACGGCGGGAGGCCCGTGACGAAGTCCAGGCCGATGTGAGACCAGGGGCGATGAGGCACGGGCAAAGGCTGGAGGAGACCCTGGGTCTTTTGGTGGTCCGCGTTGCCCCTGGCGCAGGTGGTGCAGGCCTGGACGTACTCCCGGACGTCGGCTTCCAGAGACGCCCACCAGAAGCGCTGCCGGACAACTGCCATGGTTTTTCGCAACCCTGGATGGCAGGAGAGTTTGGAACCGTGACAGAAGTCCAGGACTGCAGCTCTGGCTTCTGGTGGGACGTACAGTCTGTCCTTGGAGCCGATCCCCGGGTCCGAGTTCCGTGTCAGGGCCTCCCGGACGGTCTTCTCCACGTCCCAGGTGAGGGTGGCCACGACAGTGGACTCGGGGATGATGGTTTCGGTCTGGTCTGACAGCTCGGTCCTGACTTCCTCTTCGTGCACCCGGGACAGGGCGTCAGACCGTTGGTTCTTCGTCCCGGGGCGGTATGTGATCCGAAAGTCAAAACGCCCGAAGAACAGTGACCAGCGGGCTTGCCTGGGGTTCAGACGCTTGGCGGTCCGGATGTACTCCAGGTTCCGATGGTCTGTGAAAACCGTGAATGGCTCCGAAGCTCCTTCCAACAGGTGTCTCCACTCCTCCAGAGCCTCCTTCACCGCAAGAAGTTCCAGACTGCCGACGTCATAGTTCCTTTCAGCCGGGGTCAACCTGCGGGAAAAATAGGCACAAGCGTGGAGAACCTTGTCGGACTCCCTGCTCTGGGACAGCACGGCTCCTATCCCTGAGTCAGAGGCGTCCACTTCGACTATAAACTGGCGACTTGGATCGGGCTGCACCAGAACTGGCGCAGTCGAGAAACGGCGTTTCAACTCCCTAAACGCGGCTTCGTACCGATCCGACCAGGTGAAGGGGACTTTTGTGGAGGTCAGGGCTGTCAGGGGACTAACCACCTGACTATAGCCCTTGATGAACCTCCGGTAAAAATTAGCAAAACCGAGGAACTGTTGCAGTTTCCTACGGTTTGTTGGTTGGGGCCAGACTCTCACCGCCGCTACCTTGGCCGGATCGGGTGCAACGGAGTTTGAGGAGATGATGAACCCCAGGAAGGACAAAGAAGTACGGTGGAACTCGCACGTCTCGCCCTTCACAAACAGCCGGTTCTCCAACAACCGCTGCAGGACCTGATGTACATGCGTAACATGAGTCTCAGGATCCGGGGAAAAGATGAGTATATCATCTAGATATACGAAGACAAACCGATGCAGGAAGTCCCGCAAGACATCGTTTACCAAAGCTTGGAATGTCGTGGGGGCATTTGTGAGGCCGAACGACATGACCAGGTACTCAAAGTGACCTAACGGGGTGTTAAATGCCGTCTTCCATTTGTCTCCCTTCCGGATCCGAACCAGGTGGTACGCATTCCTAAGATCCAGTTTTGTGAAAATTTGGGCTCCATGCAGGGGCCTGAACACTGAATCTAACAGGGGCAGAGGGTATCGGTTGCGAACCGTGATTTCGTTCAGCCCCCTGTAATCAATGTATGTACGGAGTCCGCCGTCTTTCTTGCCCACAAAAAAGAAACCAGCACCCATCGGGGAGGTGGAGTTCCGGATCAGCCCGGCAGCTAATGAGTCCCGGATGTAGGTCTCCACTGATTCTCGCTCAGGACGTGAGAGGTTGTACAGCCTGCTGGACGGGTACTCAACGCCCGGGATCAAATCAATGGTACAATCGTACGGACGGTGCTGGGGAAGTGTGAGCGCCAGATCTTTGCTGAAAACGTCAGCAAGATCTTGGTACTCACTTGGCACCGCCGTCAGATTGGGGGGGACTTTAACCTCCTCACTAGCTGTCACACCAGGCGGAACCGAGGATCCGAGACATTCCCGGTGGCAGGTTTCGCTCCACTGAGCCACAACCCCAGACGGCCAATCAATCCGGGGATTGTGTTTTATCATCCCAGGATAACCCAATATCACACGGGAGGTAGAAGGTGTTACATAAAACACAATCTCCTCCCTGTGATTACCAGACACCACCAATGTCACTGGCTGTGTCTGGTGTGTGATTAATGGAAGAAGGGTGCCATCTAGTGCCCGTACCTTCAAAGGTGAAGGTAGAGCCACTAGAGGGAGCCCGACTTCCCTTGCCCATCTGCTGTCCAGCAGATTCCCCTCCGACCCCGTGTCCACCAGTGCTGGGGCGTGAAGGGTTAGATCCCCACTCAGGATCGTGACTGGGATGCGTGCAGATTTTCGGGGTCTCCCCGCATGGGTATTATGACCCACCCTTAGCCCAGTCTCTAAGGACGAGTGCTGCTGTATTGACCGTTTGGGGCATTTTTCTGTGTGTGCTCGGTTGAGCTGCAGAGAAAACACTCCCCACGGACCAGCCTCCTTTGTCTCTGATCTGATCGCCTTTTGGCCCTGCTCGTTTCCATAGCAACGTCAGCAGGGGGAGCTGTTGTCACGTGGAGTACCCTGGCTGTGGAGCGTGGGGAAGACGGCTCCTTTTCGGACCCGGGAGGGAGAGGGACGGCTTGTGCCTGACCACGCCCTTCGTCTAGCTCCCGTCTGTGTTCTGTTAATCGGTTGTCTAACCGTATAACCAGGTCGATAAGCCCGTCTAAATCTCGCGGCTCGTCCTTCGCCACCAGGTGCTCCTTAAGGACCAGAGACAGTCCGTTTACAAAGGCGGCGCGGAGCTCATCAGCATTCCAGCCGGCTCGCGCTGCCGCATTGTGGAAGTCGACTGCATACTTAGCTGCGCTCCGACGACCCTGTCTTATTGACAGCAGCACGCTTGAAGCGGTCTCGCCTCTATGAGGGTGGTCGAACACCTGTCGGAACTCCCTCACAAACCCAGTATATGTCGTTAGGAGCCGGGAATTCTGCTATCAGAGCACCGTAGCCCAGGCGCGTGCATCTCCTCGAAGCAAATTTATAACGTAAGCCACCCGGCTGGCGTCTGACGCGTACATGACGGGACGCTGTGAAAAGACGAGTGAGCACTGCATCAAGAAGTCCGCGCACGTCTCAACACAGCCTCCGTATGGCTCCGGAGGGCTTATGTATGCTTCAGGGGAAGGTGGGGGGGTTCGTTGAACGACCAGTGGAACGTCTGTTTCTGGCATTCGGTCAGCAGGAGGAGGTGCTGCAGCAGCGCCCTGGGCATGCGCTTCCACCTGGGCGGTGAGAGCCTCCATCCTCCGACTGAGAATCACATTCTGCTTGGTGACTAAGTCCAACCGAGCAGTGAAAGCGGTCAAGATTTGCTGCAGCTCACCTAACACGCCTCCTGCTGATGCCTGTGCACCTCGCTCTTCCATTGGCTGTTCAAGCGATGGTTGACGCCCCTCGGGATCCATGACGCTGGCCAAGAAATCCTGTTGTGAAGGTATAGGAACACGGACCCACAACAGGGGGCGTTAAATGAACGGACAATGGATAAGCCAAACAGTAACAATTTCATGTTGTGAAGTGCACAACAGAATACAAGACAAATACAGTTTTGGTACCACAGACAATTAAATGTTGAGTGACGTGTGGGCAGGCTTGAGGATAGGAGACATCCGTCCTGAACCGAGCTGGATCCCACACGGCCTTCACCGCCAATGGATCTGAAGAACACCGGAGCCGCCAAGTCCTGGAGCCCCAGTTGGCCACCGTCTCCAGCTGTCAGACCTGGTACTGCTGGCAGAGAACAGAAACAGTTTTGATGAGTGTGAGTACGCACACTCAGTAATCCCACCGTCTGTGTTCTTTTGGGAGGGAGCACCTCCACCTCCAAGCACACACTCGTGCAGCTCCTGTCTAACCACTTATCTGGTTGGGGTGTGAAGCGAAGCTGTCGCTGATCACACCAAACGCCAATCCCACAGATAAGGCAACACCACAGGAAAACGGCTGCAAAGAAGTTCAGACTATTACTCAATGTTTTACTTCAGCAGAGAAAATTACCTCCAAGGTAGCTGATTTCTTGGCGGGGAGGTGGAGTTGCAGTCCGGCCTTGATGGTGGTGGTGATGTGATGTGGATGAGTGACAGCTGGTGCTGATGACGAGTGACAGCTGTCGCTCCCGGTTGCTATGACGCCATGCTTGAAGCCCACAATTCAAGCAGGACGCCATCTGGTGGTGGTGGGCCAGCAGTACCTCCTCTTCAGCGGCCCACACAACAATTTACTGTGATATTTGATATTCAGACTGTATTGGTCGCATGTGTTCTTTTGAAGATTTACCCTTCAGGGGAATTTTTTATTATTTTTTAGAGACAATGCGAATTTTGATTGTATTGGTAATACATTATGAATCCCCTACTTAAAGGCTAACAAATAAAATTATAAGGTGCTGGTGAAAATTCTTTTTATGCCTTAAAATGCAGAGAAGCAATACTTGACACCATGAGTGTAAATTATATCTCACAGAGGGACTTTCGACTGTTGTGGACTGTGGTGTGTGACTGTTAATAAAAAGTAGTGCAAGAGGTGCATATGCATTTTCCAAGGATTTCTGACTCCACCAACTGTTTTGTATGTACTCATAAAAGTGCAGTCAGAGAATAGAGCACAATCCACATTTTCAAATGCATTTCCAGAAAAAAAAAACAACTTCAACTTATATTCAGACCAATACAGTAATGGTTCCACATTAGCATAGAATTATTAAATATTATTATATGGCTGCAATGCTACACACGCTGATTGGCTGATTTCCGGTCCGATATTTTCCCAAATTCGACCGCTTACTGTGACAATCGGTTTGAAACATGGATCCCATTTGTTATAAACCAGAAAGCTAAAAATGCAATTCGAATAACCAAGTCGGACATAAATAGACTGAAAGCTTGCCAGCTAACGACCAGACCATGTATTAGCATAGATTAGCAAGTTCTTCATGGAAGTGAAGCGAATATCTCTGACTAAGAGCCCAAAACCGCCAGCAGCTTTCATTTTCAGGTGATACTGTAAGCTTGTGTGTTTATGTATATAATAGCCATATAATAAGCGAATTATTAGCCTTGCTTGCTCGGTTAATAATGCTTTAATATTGACAATTTAACACTTAATTTTTAGACTATGAGGTCCTCTTATTACAACAGTATATATTTTGACAATTACTGATTCATCTGGTAAATGTTGAAAAAATGGTGAATGCATTTATGATGGTCAAATGTGTTTGCGCCAAGGTTTTAAATTTCTGGTCATAACTCGCTTAAAGCATCTTGATCAGCAACAGGCAACTCCACACAGCTTGAGGACCAACAGTCTGTACTGCAGGTTTGCTTTTCAGCTTATCACCTCTGGAGATGTATGATCCCTCGACTCAAACCAGTGCTGATGATTGAAGTCACCTTTAGGGGACTGGGTGGAAACAAAACCTGCAGACGTTGCTGGGACATATGATTACCTCTCTTCCTGCTGTAGTCTTTCCCTTTCTTTCCTTTTTTCTTGTCCTTGTGATGTTTTTTCCTTTTCTGTTCACTCGAGGCGGCTGAAACTTCTGAGGAGTCGGAAGCTTCTGAACCACTGTCACTGCTCGCAGAGGAGCTCGATGAGGCCCGCTCTCTCTTTCGAGATTTGTTTTCAGACTGCTGCATCCTGCTTGGTTTAGGAGCTGTGCGGTCAGTGAAAAATAGACAGGAATGAGAAGAGAACCCAGTAAAGCATCAAGAACGTTCTGCGACTTCACTTCAGGCACTGACCTTCAGTCACTGGAGTGGGTGACGCAAAATTTGCCACAGAGCGATTGCTTGTGAGGTTCTCAATCTGGCTTCTCAGGAACTTGCGGTCCTGCATCAGGTCCTCCACCTGCCTCTCCAGTGCGATGATGCGTTCCTGTTTGCTCTCCAGCATGCACTGCAGCCTGGTGATGGTCAGCAGGACTCTCGGAGGAAGACTCTCTGTGTGTGAGGCAGCTAATTAAACAAAAGACGGCCACACCGTCAGTTTTACTATGTGCAGATTTTATAAATCTTTGGCCACAAAACCCAGTGAGCATAAAAATCCCACGCTGAGTAATGCTATGGTCACATTAGCTACAAATGACGACAACAAGCAGTTGCTGTTTGTCGCTTGTTGGTCAGCTCGTGGTTACTTGCCGTTAACGTGCACAATGTTTAATGATAGATTATAAAGGACGGGAAAACCCGACAATGCCATAATTTTCTTCCTCCGTGTCTGACTGCTTAATGGAACCAAAATTCACTTGATTTCTTTCAGGCCAACGTCTTTCACAGTGGTGTTCCTGTACTGGTAGTTAGCATGCTAACATCCCCTTAAGATGTCCTGAAAATCACTTTACAGGTATTATTTGGTTGCAAAAACAGCATTTTTAGATTCAAAGGTGTTTATTTCACACTAACCTTTACAAAATATTTGAGAAAAAATAGCAAACATATGAGATTCATGCAGAAATACAGCTGTTTGGAGTGTATTCCACCATCTTGCACTATTTTGTTTGAGCGAACAACCAGCTGACATCATGCTGCCTTTTTTCTTGAATTGGCAGTCGGATTGTCTAGCTGGCAGCATAGTGGCCATTGTCTCTTGTTGCTGCAAACGGCTACTATGATTGATAGGACGAACCCCTCCTGCCTCAATAAAAACATATATGAGCAACTGACTGTAGGTATAACAGAGAAAACTGGAATTATACAAGAAGAAGGTCTAGTTTGTGGAACATCATCAAGCAAACTATCACTTATTTGCAACACTGGAAATAACTGAATCATAAATGTGGGATTTCCAAAAAAAAAAAAAAAAAAAAGTATTTCATTGAATAAACAATGGAAAAAACACTTTGGCTGAAATGGTGTCATTATGTAGTTTGTACAGCAGAGGACACACCAACAACACTGTTTTCAATTCTGTCGAGGATAGCTGGGATCCCCATCACCCCTTGGTCACATTAGCTATAAATGATAAAGGTAAAGCAATCTGCTGTCATTCACTTTCAATAAGTGTGGGCATTTTACAATAAACAAGTGATTGCTACGCCGTCAGCCTGGCGGGACCAAAATAGAGGAAAAGTCTATTTTAAGAAAATGCTGAGCAAAGCAACATGTCAAGTGCCCATCCAAATGATGACAGCATGACATACACTGGCTGAATATTGGTTCCATTTATAGTTATTTATAATAAAGTTAATGTTTAAACTGTAAAAAATACATATATCAAGCCTCAATCACAGTTTCTCAAAAGGGTTTGATCACAAGATCACAAAATGTTTGGAATCATTGCTACTTTTTATGTATATATCAGCATACATACATACATATATATATATATATATATATATATATATATATATATATATATATATATATACACACACATACATACATATATATATACACATACATACATACATATATATACATATACATACATATATATATACATATACATACATACATATACATACATATATATATACATATATATACATATACATACATATATATATACATATACATACATACATATACATACATATATATATACATATACATACATACATATACATACATATATATACATATACATATATACACATACATATATATATATATATACATATACACACATACATATATATATATACATATACATACATATATATATATATCAGGGTTCTAGCTAGGATAAAATTTTAGCGTAGTGGTAATGTCGAGGGAGTGAAGCGACCGGGGGGGTGCGGAAGGGGGAAAGCTTTTTAAAATTCAAGCTAAAAATTAGCCATTCTAGGGGTACCCAAAGGGGAAAAGCCAGGTATGACAGCCCAAGTCCCTTCATCATGTCCAGAAGGCTGGGGAAGTTTGTTGAGTGGGCAATCTCATTCTGGGCTAGCCAGTACATGGCCCTCAGTTAGGAGTTCGTGGACATTTTTAAGTCAAGACTTAAAACCTATTTTTTTATTCTCTTTCTTATGAGTAATTTTTATTTTATGTTTTATTCTTTTACTTCTGTTTTTAATTAGGTATTTGAATTTTTTTATTTTTATTTATTTATTTTAATTTTTATGTTGAACTGTTCTGTGTGAGGCACCTTGAGACGGCTTTTGTTGTAATTTGGCACTTTATAAGATGATTAAATTGAAATTGAACAACATTTTATTGAGTCTTAAATAAATATGAAATTGGTTACTGGATCCTTAAACTCTGGACATAATAAACTCTACATGGTGGATCCTTGATCTCTGGACATAAACAGAAATAAAATCTGTTAGTTTTTGTCAAAAGCATTTCCTTTCAAACATTATTATTGGCATGAATGTATTTCCATACCTATGAGCTGCAGCTCTTGCAGATGTGCTGCAGGTCAGGTTTATAAAGAATGCAAGACGTCTCATTTTGGGAGGAAAAAACGTTTTAGTCGATTGTAGTTTATTGTCTGTATTGCAACGTTTTTAAGAGGTGTCATTTTATTTAAAGTGGCGATTCTGTTGGGAAAGTGTAGTGACACGGACCCACAACAGGGGGCGTAAATGAACGGACAATGGAAGGAGTCAAATTATAACACTTTACTGTTGTGAATGACACAACCAAACACAGCAGATTCAGAATGTGCAACAGTCAATTAATAAAGGTGTCGTGTGGGCAGGCTGGACGATAGGAGACGCCCGTCTGGAAACGAACCGGAACCACACGATTTCCACCACCACTGAACCCGAGGAATACTGGAGCCGCCAAGTCCCGGAATCCCCAGGTGGCCACCTTCCCGGCGTGTCGGATCTGGTACTGCTGGCAGAAAGCAAAAGACAGTCAAAGGGTGGGTGTGTGAACACCCAGTAACAATCCTGGTGGGAATTCCACCTCCACCTCCCACTCAACACTTTGCAGCGGTCCCTCAGAAGAAAAAGAGCGCCGTCTTGCACAGCCTCCACTAAACGGACCGGTACTCCCGTAAACACTCACAATAACAGCTTATAAGGAAACACAAATGGCTGAGGATATTACTTCCAGATGAAGATGATATCTCGGCAGTTTGGTGGAGGTGTCTTCCTGCTTTTATACCAGATGTGATGATTAGTGACAGCTGTCACGGATGATGGGTGACAGCTGTCACCACGGCTTGTTCCTGAGGCGGCAGCGCCCTCTCGTGCCTGAAGCCCGCACTTCAGGCAGGGCGCCCTGTGGTGGTGGGCCAGCAGTACCTCCTCTTCTGGCGGCCCACACAACAGGACCCCCCCCTCAACGGGCGCCTCCTGGCGCTCGACCAGGCTTGTCCGGGTGGTGATGATAGAAATCGGCCAGGAGGGCCGGGTCCAGGATGAAGCTCCTCTTCACCCAGGAGCGTTCTTCGGGTCCATACCCCTCCCAGTCCACCAAATACTGAAAACCCCGGCCCATTCGACGGACGTCCAAGAGACGGCGAACTGTCCAAGCCGGCTCCCTGTCGATAATACGGGCAGGAGGCGGCGCTGGACCGGGAGCACAGAGGGGCGAGGTGTGATGCGGTTTTATCCTGGAGACATGAAAGACCGGATGGATCCGCAGTGAGGCCGGGAGTTGGAGCCTCACTGCGGTAGGACTGAGGACCTTGAGGATGGGGAAGGGTCCATTGAAGCGGTCCTTCAATTTGGGGGACTTGACCTGGAGAGGAATGTCCTTGGTGGAAAGCCACACCTCCTGGTAAGTAGGGGCCGGGGACCGTCGACGGTCTGCATGGGCTTTAGCCCTCGTCCGGGCCCTCAACAAGGCCGAACGGGTGGTGCGCCACACCCGACGGCATCTCCGCAGGTGGGCCTGGAGGTTGGTACCCCAGACACACCTCGAACGGGGAGAGGCCGGTGGCAGAGGACACCTGGCTGTTATGAGCGTACTCGATCCAGGCCAGATGTTCACTCCAAGCCGTCGGGTGTGCGGAGGTCGTGCACCTGAGGGCCTGCTCCAACTCCTGGTTGGCCCGTTCAACCTGTCCGTTAGTCTGCGGGTGATACCCAGACGAGAGGCTTACAGTGGCCCCCAGTTCCCGGCAGAAACTTCTCCACACCTGCGAGGAGAACTGGGGACCGCGATCCGAAACGATGTCTGTTGGTATCCCATGCAGCCGGACGACATGGTGGACAAGGAGATCCGCCGTCTCCTGGGCCGATGGGAGCTTCGGGAGGGCCACGAAGTGGGCCGCCTTGGAGAAACGGTCCACTATCGTGAGTATGGTGGTGTGTCCCCGGGACGGCGGGAGGCCTGTGACAAAATCCAGACCGATGTGGGACCAGGGGCGGTGAGGCACAGGAAGTGGCTGTAGAAGTCCCTGTGCCTTCTGGTGGTCCGCCTTGCCCCTGGCGCAGGTGGTGCAGGCCTGGATGTAAGCCCGGACATTAGTCTCCAGGGACGCCCACCAGAAGCGCTGCCGGACCACTGCCACGGTCCTACGCACCCCTGGGTGGCAGGAGAGCTTGGACCCGTGACAGAAGTCCAGAACGGCAGCTCTGGCTTCTGGTGGGACGTATTGTCTGTTCTTCGGCCCTGTTCCGGGATCCGGGCTCCGTGCCAGGGCCTCCCGGACGGTCCTCTCCACGTCCCAGGTCAGAGCAGCCACGATAGTGGACTCCGGGAGAATGGGTTCCGGTGGATCCGACAGCTCGGTCTTGACTTCCTGTTCATGCACCCGGGACAGGGCGTCCGATCTTTGGTTTTTGGTCCCGGGGCGGTAGGTGATCCGGAAGTCAAAACGGCCGAAAAACAGTGACCAGCGGGCTTGCCTGGGGTTCAGTCGCTTGGCGGTCCTGATATACTCCAGGTTCCAGTGGTCAGTGAAAACCGTGAAAGGCACTGACGCTCCCTCCAGCAGGTGTCTCCACTCCTCAAGAGCCTCTTTCACCGCAAGGAGCTCTCGATTGCCCACGTCATAGTTCCGCTCTGCTGGGGTCAACCTGCGGGAAAAATAGGCACACGGGTGAAGAACCTTATCGGTTTCTCCGCTCTGGGATAGCACGGCTCCTATCCCTGAGTCAGAGGCGTCCACTTCAACCACAAACTGGCGATCAGGATCGGGCTGCACCAAGACCGGTGCAGTCGAGAACTGGCGTTTCAACTCCCTAAACGCGGCTTCGCACCGATCCGACCAGGTGAAGGGAACTTTTGGTGAGGTCAGGGCCGTCAGGGGGCTAACTACCTGACTATACCTCTTAATGAACCTCCTGTAGAAATTTGCGAAGCCGAGGAACTGTTGCAGCTTCCTACGGCTTGTAGGTTGGGGCCAGTCTCTCACCGCTGCGACCTTGGCCGGATCCGGGGCGACGGAGTTGGAGGAGATGATAAACCCCAGGAAGGACAAAGAAGTGCGGTGAAACTCACACTTCTCCCCCTTCACAAACAACCGGTTCTCCAACAACCGCTGCAGGACCTGACGTACATGCCGTACATGGGTCTCAGGGTCCGGAGAAAAGATGAGTATGTCATCCAGATATACGAAGACGAATCGGTGCAGGAAGTCCCGCAAGACGTCATTAACCAAAGCTTGGAACGTCGCGGGGGCGTTAGTGAGGCCGAACGGCATAACCAGGTACTCAAAATGACCTAACGGGGTGTTAAATGCCGTCTTCCATTCGTCTCCCTTCCGGATCCGAACTAGGTGGTATGCGTTCCTAAGATCCAACTTTGTGAAGATTTTGGCTCCATGCAGGGGGGTGAACACTGAATCCAACAAAGGCAACGGGTATCGGTTGCGAACCGTGATCTCGTTCAGCCCCCGATAATCAATGCATGGACGAAGACCGCCATCTTTTTTGCCCACAAAAAAGAAACCTGCTCCCATCGGACAGGTGGAGTTACGGATCAGCCCGGCAGCTAAGGAGTCCCGGATGTAGGTCTCCATTGATTCGCGCTCAGGTCGGGAGAGGTTGTACAGCCTGCTGGACGGGAACTCCACGCCTGGCAACAAATCGATGGCACAATCATATGGACGGTGCGGGGGAAGAGTGAGTGCCCGATCCTTGCTAAAAACGTCAGCAAGATCGTGGTACTCAACCGGCACCGCCGACAGATTGGGGGGAACTCGGACCTGCTCCTTAGCCTGGGAACCGGGAGGAACCGAGGATCCCAAACACATCCGATGGCAGGTTTCGCTCCACTGTACCACCACCCCGGACGGCCAATCAATCCGGGGATTGTGTTTCATCATCCAGGGGAACCCCAGAATCACACGGGAGGTAGAAGGAGTCACGAAAAACTCAATCTCCTCCCTATGATTCCCTGACACTACCAGAGTTACTGGTGGTGTCTTGTGTGTGATTAAAGGGAGTAGGGTGCCATCTAGTGCTCGCACCTGCAATGGTGTAGGTAGCGCCACCAGAGGGAGCCCTACCTCCCTGGCCCATCTGCTGTCTAACAGATTCCCTTCTGACCCTGTGTCTACCAGTGCTGGGGCCTGAAGGGTTAAATCCCCACTAAGGATTGTAACTGGGAGTCGTGCGGCGATATGTGTGTGTCCCACGTGAATTTCTTGGCCCACCCTAAGCCCAGTCTCTAGGGGCGGGCGTTGGAGTTTTAACCGTTCGGGGCAGTTGCTCAATTGATGCTCCATTGAGCCACAAACAAAACACGCCCCGCGTGGAAACCTCCTCTGTCTATCAGGTGGTCTAAATGAGGCCCTGCTCGTGTCCATAGCTTCGTCAGCAGGGGGAGCTGTCGCCCCACGGGACGTAGAGGTCAGGGAGCGTGGGAAGGGCGGACCTTTCTCGGACCCGGAAGGAAGATGGACGGCGAGCGCCCGGCCACGCCCTTCGTCTTGTTCCCGACGGCGTTCCTCCAACCGATTGTCTAACCGTATAACGAGATCAATAAGCCCATCTAATTCCCGCGGTTCATCCTTGGCCACTAGGTGCTCCTTTAGGACTGACGACAGTCCGTTTACAAAGGCGGCGTGGAGCGCAGCGTTATTCCAGCCGGACCTCGCAGCCACGATGCGGAAGTCGACTGCATAAGCAGCTGCGCTTCGGCGCCCCTGTCTCATTGACAGCAGCACAGTTGAAGCGGTCTCTCCCCTGTTAGGGTGATCAAACACAGTTCTGAACTCCCTCACAAACCCAGTGTATGTGTGAAGGAGCCGTGAATTTTGCTCCCAAAGCGCCGTAGCCCAAGCGCGTGCCTCTCTCCGAAGCAGAGTAATCACATAAGCTATTCTGCTTGCGTCTGACGCGTACATGACGGGACGCTGTGCGAAGACGAGCGAACACTGCATAAGAAAGTCCGCGCACGTCTCCACACAACCTCCGTACGGCTCAGGAGGGCTTATGTATGCTTCAGGGGATGGTGGGAGGGGTTGTTGAACCACCACTGGAACATTAATATCTAGCACAGGATCGACAGGAGGAGGAGCTGCAGCAGCGCCCTGAGCGCTCGCCACCACTTGCGCGGAGAGAGCCTCCACCCTGCGGTTCAGGAGGATGTTTTGCTCGGCTATTTGATCCATGCGAGCCGTAAAGGCGGTGAGAATGTGCTGCAGCTCACCAATCACGCCTCCTGCAGATGCCTGCGCACCCTGCTCTCCCATTGGTTGTTCAACAGCCTGGTGACGCCCCTCGGAGTCCATGATGCTGGCCGAGATATCCTGTTGGGAAAGTGTAGTGACACGGACCCACAACAGGGGGCGTAAATGAACGGACAATGGAAGGAGTCAAATTATAACACTTTACTGTTGTGAATGACACAACCAAACACAGCAGATTCAGAATGTGCAACAGTCAATTAATAAAGGTGTCGTGTGGGCAGGCTCGACGATAGGAGACACCCGTCTGGAAACGAACCGGAACCACACGATTTCCACCACCACCGAACCCGAGGAATACTGGAGCCGCCAAGTCCCGGAATCCCCAGGTGGCCACCTTCCCGGCGTGTCGGATCTGGTACTGCTGGCAGAAAGCAAAAGACAGTCAAAGGGTGGGTGTGTGAACACCCAGTAACAATCCTGGTGGGAATTCCACCTCCACCTCCCACTCAACACTTTGCAGCGGTCCCTCAGAAGAAAAAGAGCGCCGTCTTGCACAGCCTCCACTAAACGGACCGGTACTCCTGCAAACACTCACAATAACAGCTTATAAGGAAACACAAATGGCTGAGGATATTACTTCCAGATGAAGATGATATCTCGGCAGTTTGGTGGAGGTGTCTTCCTGCTTTTATACCAGATGTGATGATTAGTGACAGCTGTCATAGATGATGGGTGACAGCTGTCACCACGGCTTGTTCCTGAGGCGGCAGCGCCCTCTCGTGCCTGAAGCCCGCACTTCAGGCAGGGCGCCCTCTGGTGGTGGGCCAGCAGTACCTCCTCTTCTGGCGGCCCACACAACAGATTCGTTTTGAAGTTATTAATTCCGAGCGGACTCTGTCTCAGCAGAAAGCCGCGCAGCGTTTGAAGCACGGAAGGACCATTCTCGTTTCTTGACTGCAACAAGAGTCCCAGTTAGTGACTTTAATCCACACAAAAGTGACTCATGATATTTTGATGGCTTTCAGAGGGTTAACCCCTCAAAATAGCAGACTTACCGCTTCTGAAGAGCAGTGATTCAAACAGCCACGAGCCATTGAATCAAAGCATTGCTTCGATTCATGCTTCAAACTGGAGTCACGCTGCAGAAACGGATGATTACAGGCGCTGTATTGAAAATCGTAACGGTCCAAAATAAGCGTAACGGTCCAAAATTATAGCGTAACGGGCCGTAACGCAAGTTTGCGCTAGGTAGAACCCTGTATATATATATGAAGGCCATATTAAGAAAACACCACCTATTATTCATATATAAAATAGTTTTACATTTTATTACACTGACTTATGAAAACGTTTGGAAAAAGGCATTTTGATGATGTAAGTTGACAGCAGCCATCACGTTGCTCTTACCTGACATGGCACTGCTGGGGGTGTTGTCCTGAACCACATCTGTGGTGGATCCTGTTTGAAAGTTCTCCCACTTAATGACACGGAGGTCATCTTGCTCCTGCTTCAGCCACATAGGGGCGCTCTGCCTTTCTTTGCTCCTGACAGAGCTGGAGTCGATCTCCACACAGGGGGAATAAGGTGACAGCTCCTGCTGCCAAACCGATGACATCTCTCTAAAACTGGACGATGACCAACGAGCAGGTACCAGGTCATGTGACCTACCTGTAACACGACAGTGAAAATAATCAAGAATGAATTTTCAAACATAAATATAACATAAATGTGGACTCACTCTTTATTCACATTTTATTTGCATATTGTTCTAATTTTATACGGTTTATTTACTTTTGTCTGTCTATGTCTGGCAAACTGATCAAGCTGTGGATGGGAAAGCTGTTACATCACAAAGGTTATCGATGATATATAAAGAAAGGGGTGGGACTTGATAAGATTACACTACACTACTCCCTACTCCTTTTCAGACATTAATTATTTTATTATTTTGCAGCATGTTTTGCTGTCTTTTTTAACTGGGTTTAAAATCTAATCTAAAGTAATTCCACTGCATAATAAAGATTTCATGAAATGAATGTAGACACATCAATAAAATCAAGGAAGAAAATGAATAATAATCTTGTTTATTAGTTCAATTATTCATTCATTCATGTCATTTCCCATGAACAAAAAGGAACAGAAAGAAGATGAATATTGCAATAACTACTGCAATTGCAAGATTGCTAATCCTCACACTGCCACAATCAGGTCAATATATGACCCCTTTAGATTTGCCGCCATTTTGACCCTTCGCCATGGATCATCAAGTCATGATAACTCCTTCATGCTTTGCCTGATTAACTTGAAGTTCACATGTGTAATGACAGTTGCCCCTGTACGCACATGCCCACATCTGGTCACAAGGGGACGCGCTGGCCTCGGTAGGCGGTCGCACGGAACAAGGGCCCATATACGACTGCTTGCAGTCCTAGTTGTATATGTTGTTTATTACCCTTAATATTTAAATATAGTTATATACATGATGTCTTATCTTTCTTATGTCTTATTATTTATTGTTATATATACTTTTCTTTAGCCGCTTGGGTGGGTAGGGAAAGTTCCCATGGGACAAAAAAGCTTTTCAATAACCATCCCTGGTTCTCAAGACCAGGCACCTAAGTGGCTCTACTGTACTCTTTTCTACTCTTCTATTTTACTCTTCCTTTTTAGATATACCTTCAGTGGTGGGCACACTTCCAATAATCCGATAACAGATAATTATTGAAGATAATGTTTTCTTTATCGGATTATCTTTTTAGATAACTATAAAAACCATTATCGGACCAATTATCTTCCGATTAATCTTTGACCGATAACTTTTAAACCGATAAACAAAATAAACAAAGCTGAACAGCGACAAGCATTTTTAAAATTAGTTTAGCACTCACCTGTTAAAAAATTTGTAACAGACGCACAGCTATAACCTTTGCTAACAGAAAAGAGCCTCTTGTATAAAAAGCATCGCAATCCTCTGCAAACAAAAGAGAAACAGCCCCAAAAGAAAAAAACACATTTCTTTTAATACCATTCCAATAAATTGCCGATATCACCTAAGTCATCCAGAGGCATACGTTTTTAACTTATGGTTCAAATTTTAACCAAGCAAATTTTGGACAAGTTATTTAAAATTACTATCATGTCTGAAGTTTTATAAAATATCAGATATATGTTTTAGTTTTAAAGTAATGTGCTAATTTTTAAGGTTTTGTGAGCACATCCTGTGACCCGCAATGCATTTTGGGTAGGATGATGTAATCTCAGTACATCATGACAGGACAAATGCATTTCAGACACTCTGTTCAGGCTCCACAGACAACAGCATTAAACTCTAGTGCCTAAAACTCTCTTGAATATATTCTCTGCGTTTATAGATGTTGGTTTTATTTGCGTTTGTTAAATTCCACGCATTTTAAATGTAGCAGACAGGGATTACTGTATCTGGAATTTTGTTTTCAAGGCCTCTACTGCCATCTACTGGTCAGTAGTGTTCACTAAGCATGTGGGAACCAGTAGATAGCAGTGTTTTATTTATTTTGACCCCGGTTATGTCAGATTAGGACGTCAGGTTATGTGTTACACATATACATGTGTGTGTATATATTTTCAAACTTATTCCCATTGATGAAACTTTTCATTTTCTGCCTGAAAGCTTATTAGATGAGTGTGTCCAGGGCTCCGTTTGTTTACAAAATACACACACGTTACAGACCTTGAAATCCAACAGCAGGGATTGATATTATCCAAAGATTTATGAACATACAAATTAACGTGCTTACACTTTTATCATGATTTTCTCCGTTGTGAGATATAAAAGTGTCTTATCGTAGTGTTCGTGTGTATGTGCATTATAACGCAGCGCACGAGCGACGTTACGATATTCTTCAGAACGACAATACGCAACATGCATCCAGCAGCAGACACGCAACTGCCTGTAAAGTTTTTTGGCAAGTTATAACTTTCTAAACAGCGTAATTTGTAATGAAAGCCGCTTCATTTGTGCGGCTCTTTCGGCGCCATGTTTGTTTTTTCAGAGACAGCAGTAAGCTCCTCCTACCCCTCCAAACGGAGGGATTTGTAGCCCTTCGCCTTCCCCTCCGCCTCGCTCCAAAAAGAGGCACTTTTACCCAGAATCCTTTGCGATCTGTCTGTTTGTTACAAAACCTCAGAATTAGTGCATTATTCAACATTAAACGATATATGTTATATTTTAACTTTGTACAAAAGACATAATTGACATTAATGGAGTTATTCTATCGGTATTAATGTTATTTATAATCAAAACCATAAGTCAGCATGACTTTATTTTTCAAGACCTGCGCCTGACCTGAGCATTGTAATTGATAGAGTTGGCTTTATGGCTGCTCTTAGAGTGTCTCTGTGCTGGGAGCTCTGTAGTAAACAAGAGCTTCCAGCAGGAGCAGAATGTTGAAAAAAAAGTGTGGTCTCATTGTTGTGGTCTGTTTTTATTTGTATTATTATAAGCTATTAAATTTGTTCTACTACTAGTTGTAGATGTGTCAGAAGTAATATTGGAATTTATCTATCGGTTATCTGTAACTTCCGATACATTTTTGGGTGGTTTATTGTTTTATCTTTATCGAAGATAACTTTTCAGTTATCTGTTATCAAAGTTAATTTTTTGGTTATCTGTGGCCACCACTGTATACATTAGTATTCTAGCATAGTTCCACCTTAGAATTGGAATATAATATATAAGATATACCTTACTGAATTTTAATGATGTTTCATGATATGTTCAAAGGTCATGAGGTCAACATGTGTACTGCAAATAATATTGTTGTTGCTTCTGTTTATAATCAAAGGGTTTGTACATCTTTGAACTATGCTGATCAATAATGCACAGTTGAATGATTGTACTGTTCAAAATGAATTGCTCCTTGCTGTAATCTGTAAAATGTGAGTGATCTCATACTTTGACTGTGTGAAAGAGTTTTGCTCCCAGAGGCAAAACAATGACTGGGTTATTTCTTATCTGAAGCCAACCTTGAGAGTGTCTGGAGGAATACAATAACGTTGCTGTGAACTGAACTCGTGGACCTGTTCTCATATGGAGCTGAAAACAACAAGCTGAAGAGAGTGACTCTTTAACACTGATCTACATTAATTAATTAATTAATTACACATTTGTGTAATTAATTACCAGGGTGATTATCAGATCAGTTTCCATCACAACATTGAAGGACTAAGGATTAACAACAATGCCCTGCTTTATGGACTAACTTTTTTCGCCATTTCTATCATGGAATTACATTTATTACATTTTTGTGCTCAGACCGTGGACATGTGGGACTGGGAGCCTCGCCTGGACAGATTTCTGGACTGCAAGTTTAAAAACTATGTTTTTGAAAATAAGAGTGTTCATTTGCTGCACAATGCTGTGGGTATCCGTTTTGTGACGTTATTAAAGATGTGTATGCATTCTGAACCCATTTTTGCACAAAGATGAGTGATTTTTGATGACTGATCTGCTCTGCTGTTTTAATAAACCTGGTAGGATTAACTTAAATTCAAATTATTGTTGTTCTGTGTTCTCTTTCTACTGCCTATGGATTCATGAGGGGGAAACCTGACATTTTCTGGTTTTTCAGAAAAGGTTGTTTTTCCCCAACATAAGCTTAGCAATAGCAAGTGGTGCTTTTCTGCAGAAGGCATATACAGAGTTTGGTGGAAATGGGGTCAGCGCAACTGAAGTTATCTTGATCACAATTTAAACGTCACATGACTGAGTGACTTCTGCACATAGTAGCATGTAGCCCACTGGCTAACAACAAAAACACAACATAGAACAGGTTAATAATGCATAAATGACATAACTGACGAATAATTTATATGCATAATAGTTTTGAGTGGGAATAACTGGACGTTTCCATGGCGATGATGATGCTGATGCAGCAGCCAAATCCTAAACAGACTGGACTGACAGAACTTGAATGCCTCATATAGAAATTACGCTTGATTGAAAATAAACTTCACATATTGGGGAAAAAACACAAAATTGTTTTTTTTATTAATTACAAAATGTAGGCTATATCCCTCCTCATTGATTACAGGTGGGTAATGCATACATATTTTTTAAAAGCATGTTGGAAAGTGTGAACCATTTCTCCTGTTTTTAATTAGCTCCCACCAAGATGGAAGCTAATGACTGTAATTATCTGTACAAATGGCAAAAGGAGGGGGGAAATCCCGTGTCAAATACCCGAGAACGTACCTTAAAAACGGGAAAACGTATTTTATGATGTTCCTGTGCTCGTGCTGTCCCCTCACGTCTCCATAAACGTTCCGTTTTTTTTAGTAAAAATATAAACAAGAGACGAGTGGAAATTAACGACGCTACAACTGAGTAGGCATGTCTGACAGAGGGGCGGAGCCATGCTGACGTCACCCAAATATAGCGGTGCCTTCATGTGCCTCACGGAAATTTAAAATTTTGCTATATAACCTGAAAAATGCTGCTCAGTGAGAGTATTTTCTGAAAACAGTCAGATCCTGAATCAAAATTATGTTCTAACAAGTCACTTCTAAGGTTTCTCATAAGTATGATAACTCTCTACATGCAAAGTCATGATATATGTCATATAAATGATTTTTGTGCGAATGTTTCTCATATTTATCGGATACTAACTCAGATGGGAAATAAAGTCATAGTTCTGAAGTAAGTGTTATGATATGTTACTCGAAATCATTATGATGGGTTACATGATACTGACATCATTAATATTATAAGAATGTTTTTCATAATGACATGATAGTATGTTAAGTCTTAATTACGACATACGAGTAAATTATTGGTATGAAACAGTAATTGAATTATTGATACACAGTGGATAGACGAGTCCATTATCCCTCCAGTTTGTAAACATAAGTCAAAAAACAATAAATGCTATCATCCAATAAAGCCTCATATAACAAGAGAGAATATTTAGGATAGAATGACTAAACTGTGGTTAAGATTGATGCTATATTAATGCAAAAAGCAAGTCTTTTTTTTCATGTAAATTTCACATATGCCAGTCTACCAGCTGCTGGCCATGACTGGGCTTGTTGCAAGGATTAATTTTATTACACACATGATGGAAATTAGGAGCAGACATGGTTCAAGTTAGATTGTAGTTTGAAAGGAGTCTCTTTGCAAAGCTTTGTTCTGGTGACCACTAGGGCCACCGCTACATATGTACTTGAACTCTTTGTGGAACCTGCATTACTGGTAATGTCCACCAGGTGGAAGTATTGCTCCATTTCAAGAACGTTGAGTATAGGATGCTGTAGGACACTACCATAGATGACCAAACAACGACAAATCTGCTGCTTATATTAGTAGAATATGAAGTTAATGTGCTAGTGTACCTATGCAGACCACCAGTCCATCCCCACATCTGTAAAAAAAAAGCATCTAATTGCTGCAGCCAAGTGAGCCATAGGCATCCCATTGGCCTTCTACAATGGGCTCCTCACCAATCAGGGCCCTATGAGCTGGATCATGCATGGAGAAACCCCACACAGCCAAAATGTAGAAACTGATACTCCCTCACAATGCAAGTGGTACTTCTCATCTTTGTCTCAAGTAAATGGACTGCATTTATATAGCGCTTTTCCATCTGCATCAGACGCTCAAAGCGCTTTACAATTATGCCTCACATTCACCCCGATGTCAGGGTGCTGCCATACAAGGCGCTCACTACACACCGGGAGCAATATGGGATTAAAGGTCTTGCCCAAGGGCCCTTAGTGATTATCCAGTCTGGCGGGGATTTGAACCCATGATCTTCTGGACTCAAGCCCAACACCTTAACCACTAGACCATCACCTCCCCTAACCATTCACGTGACAGAAAGTCATTCCTGTAGTACCCATACCAAAGATCATCCAAAGATACCAAGTAACATAGATATCCCGTCATCACATTAGGTTAGAGTCAAAGTCTCACAATCATACATCAAGACAGGAAGCATGCTCCATTTTTCCCTTCACCCCCCTTCCTGCCCCCGCCATCACACACACCCCATCCCGGCCACCGCTCACGCCACCTTTCTCCTGCGGGGGCTGTGCAGTTTTTAGCTGTGGCAGGTCCCCATTCCCCCCAAGCTGGCGGTGGCGCAAATCCAGTTGCAGCGGCTACCACACACTCACATCGCCTCAATTTGGAAAACAGACTGTTTCAAGTTTAGTGCACATAAACAATGTCAAATGTATATGTGTTGGCTTAATTCTAATGTGAGCCATTATTACGGTAAACAAGTAATAATTGTGGATTAATTGCTGTTTGTCTGTGGATTGTGAGTGTGAAAATCTCATTGTTGTAATGACAATGATAATAAAGCTATCCATCCATCCACCAGGACCCTAAAGACTTACTAAACCTTCATAGATATCACAATCACCAAAAATCTGTCCAAGGACCTCATGACCTCATAAGATCTTCCCAGGTGTCTCTAGATCTCAAAGATAGCAGTTTAATCAGTCTGTCCTCAGGCCTTGGGATATACAGTAGTATTCAGAATAATACGTAGTAGTGCTATGTGACTAAAAAGATTAATCCAGGTTCTGAGTATATTTCTTATTGTTATATGGGAAACAAGGTACCAGTAGATTCAGTAGATTCTCACAAATCCAACAAGACCAAGCATTCATGATATGCACACTCTTAAGGCTATGAAATTGGGCTATTACGTAGTAAAAAAAGTAGAAAAGGGGGTGTTCACAATAATAGTAGCATCTGCTGTTGACGCTACAAACTCAAAACTATTATGTTCAAACTGCTTTTTTAGCAATCCTATGAATCACTAAACTAGTATTTAGTTATATAACCACAGTTTTTTGTGATTTCTTCACATCTGCGAGGCATTCATTTTGTTGGTTTGGAACCAAGATTTTGCTCATTTAGTAGTGTGCTTGGGGTCATTGTCTTGTTGAAACACCCATTTCAAGGGCATGTCCTCTTCAGCATAAGGCAACATGACCTCTTCAAGTATTTTGACATATCCAAACTGATCCATGATACCTGGTATGTGATATATAGGCCCAACACCATAGTAGGAGAAACATGCCCATATCATGATGCTTGCACCACCATGCTTCACTGTGAACTGTGGCTTGAATTCAGTGTTTGGGGGTCGTCTCACAGACTGTCTGTAGCTGTTGGACCCAAAAAGAACAATTTTACTCTCATCAGTCCACAAAATATTCCTCCATTTCTCTTTAGGCCAGTTGATGTGTTCTTTGGCAAATTGTAACCGCGTCTGCACATCTTTTATTTAACAGAGGGACTTTGCGGGGGATTCTTGCAAATAAATTAGCTTCACCCAGGCGTCTGTCACAGCACTTACAGGTAACTCCAGACTGTCTTTGATCATCCAGGAGCTGATCAGTGGGTGAGCCTGTGCCATTCTGGTTATTATTCTATCCATTTTGATGGTTTTCCATTTTCTTCCACGCGTCTTTTTTTTTTTTGTCCATTTTAAAGCATTGGAGATCATTGTAGATGAACAGCCTATAATTTTTTTGCACCTGCATATAAGTTTTCCCCTCTCAATCAACTTATTAATCAAAAATGTGTTTTACATATCAAACAGGGAGAGAGGATACTGCATCACAGCTAACTTTATTAGCAGTTAGACTAACATTCTTTGGCTACAGAAAGTGTAGCGTTTCATCCTGATTGATCTTGTACAATATCTGGCATTCATTTAGCAGCTCCACCTGCAGCACAACGTTAACAATAGTGGTCAGTTTAACAAGTTATATCTCAGCTGCTGTGTAGTGACATAAATGAGTTCTTCACATACATCATACTGTTCAGTTCACCGAGACGTCATCCTAACACTTCACGTACTCATCCATCCTACCAAAAACAGTAAGTGCTTGATCACGATAAATAAATTAAATACTCTACTGTCTTAGTCAAGAATACAATAAAGTAAAGGTGCATCTTAATTTGTCAAGTACTAGTAGCATTAGATTAAAAATGTACTGAACTGAAAATCAACAATCTCTCTCAATAGTATTTCTTTTGTGAATCAGGTGTGAATAAGTATTTAAATTTGATTCATGTAACATTGCATATACTTCATGACATTCTATAATACTCCTTCAAAGGGCACTTTTACATTTCTTCATTTCAAGGCATCAAATTTAATGTTTTTAAAGGCTTTTGGAAGATTCTAGCTGTATTCACTAGGGATACAATTTATTAATTTTTTTCCTCAAAAACAATTTCTTGTTTCATATTTAAATGAGCTTTCATGCATAAGTAAATAAAGTGACCTCACTTTTGAGCCATCTTTATAAAGGTTCACCCATGAACCCATGTTTGTTATGCAAAACTTGTTTGAATATGGGCAAAAAAATTCAGTGGTGATTACATTGTATTGCTGAGTCATTATGCTTTTTCCCTTTTTAATTTATTATCCAAGCAGGGGTCGAGTTTTGGGAAATCCACCCAAACTTAACAGAGTTTAAAAATTTAAAAGTTAGTCATGGGTGAAAAAAAAAATAGATTTTCATTGTGTTCTAGCAAAAGCTCATTGGAATACAATGCAGGACTATGGGGTTGCAAAAAAGTTGTATCCCTAGTATTCACGTCATCAGGCTAAAACATATATTTGCAAGCATTTCCTCCATTACTGTGTATGCGGTGCACTGGAACTATCCAATAAGTGTCGAGTAGGATGCTGATTATGATCCTGATGGACACAATAATAACAGATGTATCGGAATTTCCAGGACTGTGGAAGTGACACGTTTCAAAGTACGTGCAGCTGCTCCAGTATAGTTAACGATATAGGTTAATGGCAGCAATGGAAGATGGACAGAAGAATACGACAGCGCCACCAACAGTTTTGGGGTGGTAAAAATAAAAATCTGTGCAGATAAGTGCCAAATAATGTGGCAAGAGCAACACACGCAAAGGCTTGAAATGGCCTGTTTTAGTGAAGAGCTCAGTTTTGGCTTGTTCTGGGTGACACACCCACAGAGGTGGTCTGAGCTTTGTGGGACACACCCACTGAGGTGGTGTGAGCTTTGTAGGACACACCCACTGAGGTGGTGTGAGCTTTGAAGGACACGCCCTCTGAGGTGGTGTGACCTTTGTGTGACACGCCCACTGAGGTGGTGTGACCTTTGAAGGACACGCCCTCTGAGGTGGTGTGACCTTTGTGTGACACGCCCACTGAGGTGGTGTGAGCTTTGAAGGACACACCCACTGAGGTGGTCACATCTTTTTATTTGAAGCAATAGACACAATTTTGCATTTTTTACTAATTTATACATCTGCTTTGACACTTTAGCGGATTTTAAATTTAAAGGGGTCATATGGCCTCTTCAAACGCAGAACTATCTGGAGGGAGTGAATGCATAAATTGTAACAACAGCTAGAACTCCTTCCCATTTTATCAGAAATACTTTGTGTGCTAACATGTGCTGTACTGAGCTAGTGAGAATGTTAACACTATTCTCTTATTAAATTACTATTCTTATTAAATTACCAGTAATAGAAAAAAGCAGTTCAAAGATGATTTAAAATGTCAGTTGGTGTGACTTTTTTATTATTGGAAGTGTATTAATCTTCATGCTTGTCTGCGGTGACAACCAGTTGTCACTTTAAAAATGCTGGTAAATTTGATACTAAAATGTACTAATAATAAATGGGCAGTTATTGACTCATACATTAGATTAATTCCACAAACTGATCAAGAGGAGTCCCACATAAATCAATTTAAGGCAGAGCCTCACTATATCTTGCGGTCTAAAGCCAAATGGAATTCATATCTGCAAATGTTAGAACCACAGGTTAGGCAAGATATGGACCGGGTACTCTTCACTGCTTCATCACTTCCATCGTCCTGCTCCTTCCGTAATTCAGCACCCTCGCTCAGACGTCATCTGCTGTCTCAACCTCCGTGCCGCCGTTTAATGGCAGATAGCCAAGAGGAGGCGTTTAAAGTCGCCGCTGCATTCGCTCTTCAGGGCGTCCTTCAGAGAGATGTCGTACTTCTCCAGGTACATGTCTTTGATGGTCTCCAAATCGAACTGTTGACAAAATGAAAAATAAGTCTGTCACTTTTTTGTCCATTCGACATATGATTACATATGGAGCATGTTTGATTGGCTAATGTGCTGTACTGAGCTAGTGGGAAACCAGCACCCGTGTACAGGCAAACTGCGTGTTGAATTAAATTTTATTTACACCGAACACCGAGTAAGGCCGAAGAAAAAGTTAAATAAAATAAAAATAAATCCAAATGGGCCATCTGCATCAACCACCATGAGGACCCCTAGAACCATGGGTGCCACCATTTTGAATGGTCACATGTGCCATGCCATCCGTTTCATCCTCCATGGGGACTTGATCGTAATGATGTCACTTCCGGTTTGCATCCATGTGAGATTGCGGCAACATCACTTCCGGTTTGCTTCTGTGTCAAATCGATGTCCGCCTCATCCACCTTAAGGAACCAAAGGTCACATGATGTGATCTAAAACAGCATTTAGGAACAATTGATTTGGTCGCGGCAAAAAAAAAAAACACTTAAAAAAAAGGATTTGGTCGCGGAACGGCACTTCCAGTTTGTTTCCCCATCAGATCAGTGTTCACCTCATCCACTTTAAGGACCCCTAGAACTGAAGGTCACATGATGTGATCTAAATTAGCGTTTGGGAACAATTGATTCAGTCGTGACAACAAACACTAAAAAAAAAGGATTTGGTCGCGGAACGGCACTTCCAGTTTGTTTCCACATCAGATCAGTGTTCGCCTCATCCACTTTAAGGACCCCTAGAACCGAAGGTCACATGATGTGTTCTAAAACAGCGTTGGGGAACAATTGATTGGGTCACAGCAAAAAAAAAAAAAAAAAAAAAAAAATTAGTGGCACAACAGCACTTCCGGTTTGCTTCTGCGTCAGATCAGTCATTTACATCAACCTACGTCAATGTTTGGTCCAAGGCTATTCCTTAATAATAATAATAATAATAATAATAACAACAATGACTTATTTGGATTTATAGAGCGCTTCTCAAGGTACCCAAAGCGCTTTACAAGTTGCATTATTCATTCACTCGCACATTCACACACATTGGTGGTGGTAAGCTACGAGTGTAGCCACAGTTGTCTTGGGGCAAACTGACGGAAGCGTGGCTGCCATTCTGCGCCTACGGCCCCTCCGACTACCACCTTAGTTACATTATATCCTCAGGACCCAAAGTACTGCACATTTTTCCATTTTCACCTGAACTACTCAGACTAGACCAGCTCAGTCTAGTGTGTTCAGCCAATCACCTGCTGACTGAAAAATACCACAGACCTGACATTAGCCATTATGTGCAGGTGGAGCAGGGACAAAGGGAAAATGTGCAGTATTTTGGGTGCAGTGGACCAGGATTAGGACCCGCTGCAATATACAGTGTGTAGGGGAGCAACCACTAATTCATGCTCTGCAAAATGCAAAATGATGGAGTAAATATGTCTCTTTTTGGCTACTGCACAAACATGGTGGTGCAACGTGGAGGTCGGCTCACAAGTTGACATAAAGAGCTCCTTCAGGTAAATTATACTCTTATAAACTGGTGGCTGTGAATGCTATATTCTATTTCTGCCCTAAATCATCCCCACTGTAGCTTACACACATACAAAGACTTTAAACCAAATCATTACTGGAGTTAACCATTAAGCCCTTCATTTACATATTAATATTGCCAAGGTTTGATTAAGAGACAGCATTTTTAAAGTCAGCAAATTCATGAAAATATTAAAGTGGTGCACACACAATCTATGGGCTGTAACAAGCTTCATTCCTGTGTTTTTACCTCAGAACGGCACACGATGATGCGAATAAGGGTGTCTTCATCGGTGCCTGCTCCTTTCATGGCCTTGTTCAGACGTCTAGCGAAGTAGAGCTGCGGGTTCTTAGCGACTCTCACTGTGGGGGAGGAGCAAAGGCTGTAGTTCACCTCATTTTCCCAAAACTGTACATTCCAAAGTGTCAAATACAGAAATGGGTAATTTCTTGGAGTTCCAGAGACTTGGCTTGGGTGGGTCAACAAATCAAATCTAGGAGCATCCATGGGTGTCGTGCTTCACTGTATCCAAGACCCCACTGACCCACCCCAGGTCCTCAGACACCTATGTGCTGAGACTTGCATTGCGGCATGCATCACATGGCCAAAAATGTCAAAGCTGGCGTTCCCTCACAATCCAAGTGATACCCCTTAACTTAGTGTCTCCAAGTAACTGCTCAACCGATACAAAGTCATTCCAGTTGTTTACAAGGATCCTATGAAGAGACCGAGTACCAAAGACATCCAGTCATCGCTTCATAGGTCACTGGGTAGCGTCCTAGTTTCACAATCATGAAGTAAGACAGGAGGCACCAGGACACTAAAGAGTTGGACATTTTTTCTCATGCAAAGACATCAGCATCGCCAAACTGTCCAGCAATCTCATGACTCTCAAAGAAGGATCAACCAGACACATGAATGCCACTGCTGAGCAGGAAGACATGAAAAGCCTGGTTCAACTACCCCAGAATTTCTTACCTCAGCATCAATGGAGTATTTTTGGCAACAAATTTTAATATTTGCTTTTAAAAAACCTGGCGACTTAATATTAGCTTGAAGAGAAGATCTACAAGTCATTATTGGTGGAAAGTAGCTACAGTGTATTTACTCAAGTACTTGTGCTTTACTTGAGCATTTTCTATTTTCTACTAATTAAATTAACTACACAAACTATTATTACCTCCGCCAAGGAGGTTATGTTTTCGGTCACGTTTGTTTGTCTGTTTGTCAGCAGGATAACTCAAAACGTTTTGAACAGATTTTGATGAAATTTTGTGGAGTGGTTGGAAATGACAAGAGGAACAAGTGATTAAATTTTAGTGGTGATCCGGATCACGATCCGGATCCCGATGCTAACGTGTTAGCATGTCTATGGCATTTTCAATGTTAAAAGTTAGCATTAAGCAGTTGCAGCTGTCATCACGTTCGGGTGCATTTGTTTTCAAATTGTAATATTTCTTAAATTTATTTTTGTTTATATATTAATAATCTAATGATGATTATATACAATTTTAGAGAAAGAGACAAAAAGAAATAGATCACTGTGCCAAGGAGGGAATCTCTTTAGGGTCAGTGACCCTATGGCCTTGTTTAGAGAAGTGTTTCATAAATGTTAAAAAATTCATATATTTGCAGTTTAGTTGAATAATAAATTGAATTTCGTCTCTTATTTGTTTTTGTCTATAAGCACATACAATATCAATATCAGTGCTCAGATGACAGTAGCTTCTGGGAAAGGTGCAAGTTGCAATAAACTGTGATGCCAAGCGCTAAGGATACATGCTATCCAGTCACAGCAGATGAAACTTTTACTACTGAACAAACATCATTGTTAGACTTTTTTAGGTTCAGTGATTCCATGGCGTGTAGATGTTATGGTGTCAGTGACCCCATGGCCTTGGCGGAGGTTTGCACTCTCTGAGTGCTTCTAGTCAAATATATTATTGTATCAATGAGGTTTTATAGAAGACGTTAAGTCCTTTATAGGCCCTGAAGTTTATCTCAAGATTCTGTAGCGTGAAGCAGTACCCATTTATACCTGAGTGGACCTGTGTGCTGGGTCACACACAGAGAAACATGCCCGTATGCTGAATGTCCTAGCTGGCGCGCCCTCACAATGCACGCAATACTCCTCATCTATGTACATGCTGATAATATTTTTTTAATTTAACATTTTTAATGCAGCACTTTTACTTGTAAGAGTATTTCTGCACAGTAGTGTTGCAACCTTTACTTGATGTGAGTACTTTTGCCACCACTGCTAGTATTACTGCATTACAAAGTGAAATCTGCTACATCATACAAACCGAGAGCTTTGTAGCATTTTTTCAGTGTTCCAGACGTCTCACTCTCGATGGCATCCAAGATTTCAGTTCCAGACAGCTTGGGGGGGGGGGGGCGGAAGAGAGAGAGAGAGAGAGAGAGAGTCAACATTGAAGTCAAACTGTGAAATAGAACATTTGGCTGGGGATGATAAAAAAAAAATGTTTTTATCTGTCCTGCAAATTAGTGATGCCAAATTCACAACAGTGTTTTGAATCATGTTGGAACCTTTGTTAAACCTGTTGTGCTTCAGATTGAGTCCATGACAAAAGACAAACACGCTAAACACTGACCCCTCCTGGATGGCTCGCAAATGTGCATCAATATCAAATTCTAAATTTCCTATTTAAGACAAGCTCTGCACATGCAGATGCAACTACAATGCTTGTAATGTAAAAAAAAAAATAAAATTAAAAAAATTAAAAAGCCATATTTTTGAATAAAACGCAGAAATATCTGTTTTTGTTTTGTTTTAAAATGTTACATAATTGTTAAATATTCCCAGGAAGTGCAACAAAACGAGGAAACCTCAAAGCACTTTTGATGCTTCTTAGTTTGCCCCGAGTTAAAGTGCCATAACAACTTACATTTTCTGAATTTTTTTTTTCCCCCAATTGTCCATGACAAGTAGACAAGACCCACCTGCTCATATATCTTGAAGGTGACCTGCAATTGCAGATAATTCCTGGTGGCTAAGATATAACTGAAGGTCGACTCATCTGTCCCAAAGCATCCCTCTCCAGCCTGTGTTAAACATACAACCAATCACAGCATTTTTCAGAATCAAAGAGGTCGTAAGAAGACAAAGGTTACCAGGGGTCTTAAACATTATTAGGAATAATACATAACATATGGAGAGGAGCTGTGCTCGCCACCGCATCTGTCTCTTACAGACTGTTTGAGTGTATCACAGACTGCAACCCATGTCTCAGACCAAACAAGAGACATGATGTGTTACAGAAGCAAAAAATGAGGTGTAGCAGGTGAGTTGCTACATGCATATAGAGCAGCAGCCCAGAGCTTTTTGGTCAAAGGAACAAGGTACCAATATCTGAGTACAGGATCATGCACTGTGTAACCAAACATATACAGGTATTAATGTCTGGCGGGAAGCCCCTGCTGCTTTTGGCCCCTGGGACCCTGAAGAAGGGGCAAAAAAATGTGCTGGGTCAAACAATGTGGGTACCACATAAAACCAAGTTTTTCAAAATAGGCATACTTCAGAGACTTTTGAATAGGCCCTGCCAGACATATTGTCCTCTGCGTAAGGGTTGCCAGACGTGCTGCACTGACCCCTGCCAGACACCCCCAAAATTGGACAGTTTTTACAGCAGTGGTTGAATTTAGCTAGGCGAAACCTTAAAAGTACCACCAAAAAGTAATGTCAATTGAAAAGGTACTGCACACAAAATTCAGAATGACCTTTGCAGCAGAGATTGTCCTCTGTATAAGGGTTGCCAGACCCGCTCGAAGGGGTCCCTAAATACTGGCTAGATGAAGCATTGAAGGTACTACATGAAACCAAGTTTAAATGAACTGTTACACTCCAATAAGTATACAGTAGTGTTCAGAATAATAGCAGTGCTACATGACTAAAAAGATTAATCAAGGTTTTGACTATATTTCTTATTGTTACATGGGAAACAAGGTACCAGTAGATTCAGTAGATTCTCACAAATCCAACAAGACCAAGCATTCATGATATGCACACTCTTAAGGCTATGAAATTGGCCTATTAGTAAAAAAAAGTAGAAAAGGGGGTGTTCACAATAATAGTAGCATCTGCTGTTGACACTACAAACTCAAAACTATCATGTTCAAACTGCTTTTTTTTTTAGCAATACTGTGAATCACTAAACTAGTATTTAGTTGTATAACCACAGTTTAGCATGATTTCTTCACATTTGCGAGGAATTAATTTTGTTGGTTTATAACCAAGTTTTTGCTCGTTTACTAGTGTGCTTGGGGTCATTGTCTTGTTGAAACACCCATTTCAAGGGCTTGTACTCTTCAGCATAAGGCAACATGACCTTTTCAAGTATTTTGACATATCCAAACTGATCCATGATACCTGGTATGCGATATATAGGCCCAACACCAAAGTAGCAGAAACATGCCCATGTCATGATGCTTACACCACCACGCTTCACTGTCGTCACTGTGAACTGTGGCTTGAATTCAGAGTTTGAGGGTCGTCTCACAAACTGTCTGCGGCCCTTGGACCCAAAAAGAACAATTTTACTCTCATCAGTCCACAAAATATTCCTCCATTTCTCTTTAGGCCAGTTGATGTGTTCTTTGGCAAATTGTAACCTCTTCTGCACATGTCTTTTATTTAACAGAGGGACTTTGTGGGGGATTCTTGCAAATAAATTAGCTTCACACAGGCATCTTCTAACTGTCACAGCACTTACAGGTAACTCCAGACTGTCTTTGATCATCCTGGAGATGATCAATGGGTGAGCCTTTGCCATTCTGGTTATTCTTCTATCCATTTGGATGGTTGTTTTCCGTTTTCTTCCACGCGTCTCTGTTTTTTTTTGTTCATTTTAAAGCATTGGAGATCATTGTAGATGAACAGCCTATAATTTTTTGCACCTGCGTATAAGTTTTCCCCTCTCCAATCAACTTTTTTAATCAAACTACTCTGTTCTTCTGAACAATGTCTTGAACGTCCCATTTTCCTCAGGCTTTCAAAGAGAAAAGCATGTTCAACAGGTGCTGGCTTCATCCTTAAATAGGGGACACCTGATCCACACCTGTTTGTGCTACAAAATTGACAAACTCACTGACTGAATGCCACACTACTATTATTGTGAACACCCCCTTTGGAGATCATTGTAGATGAACAGCCTATAATTTTTTTGCACCTGCGTATAAGTCTTCCCCTCTCCAATCAACTTTTTAAATCAAACTATGCTGTTCTTCTGAACAATGTCTCAACGGTCAAAACGACCCCCTATGAGCAAGCACTTGGCCACAGTGGGAAGGAAAAACTCCCTTTTAACAGGAAGAAACCTCCAGCAGAACCAGGCTCAGGGAGGGGCAGTCTTCTGCTGAGACTGGTTGGGGCTGAGGGAAAGAAAAAGACATGCCGAGAAGGGGGGCAGAGATCGATCACTAATGATTAAATGCAGAGTGATGCATACGGAGCAAAAAGAGAAAGAAACAGTGCATCATGGGAACCCCCCCACAGTCTACGTCTAAAGCAACATAACCAAGGGATGGTCCAGGGTCACCCGATCCAGCCCTAACTATAAGCCTTAGCGAAAAGGAAAGTTTTAAGCCTAATCTTAAAAGTAGAGAGGGTATCTGTCTCCCTGATCTGAATTGGGAGCTGGTTCCACAGGAGAGGAGCCTGAAAGCTGAAGGCTCTGCCTCCCATTCTACTCTTACAAACCCTAGGAACTACAAGTAAGCCCGCAGTCTGAGAGCGAAGCGCTCTAATGGGGTAATATGGTACTACGAGGTCCCTAAGATAAGATGGGACCTGATTATTCAAAACCTTATAAGTAAGAAGAAGAATTTTAAATTCTATTCTAGAATTAACAGGAAGCCAATGAAGAGAGGCCAACACGGGTGAGATATGCTCTCTCCTGCTAGTCCCCGTCAGTACTCTAGCTGCAGCATTCTGAACCAACTGAAGGCTTTTTAGGGAACTTTTAGGACAACCTGATAATAATGAATTACAATAGTCCAGCCTAGAGGAAATAAATGCATGAATTAGTTTTTCAGCATCACTCTGAGACAAGACCTTTCTGATTTTAGAGATATTGCGTAAATGCAAAAAGGCAGTCCTACATATTTGTTTAATATGCGCTTTGAATGACATATCCTGATCAAAAATGACTCCAAGATTTCTCACAGTATTACTAGAGATCAGGGAAATGCCATCCAGAGTAACGATCTGGTTAGACACCATGCTTCTAAGATTTGTGGGGCCAAGTACAATAACTTCAGTTTTATCTGAGTTTAAAAGCAGGAAATTAGAGGTCATCAAAGATGCAGAAGGGACCCTTATCCAGTTCTCCAGCAGTCTGTCTTGCTATGATAACCCTGACCAGAGTAAAGCAGAAGAGTTTATCTGTTCCTTGTATGGTATGAAGGGTGACGTAAAGGACGTCAATGAAGCCAGATATCTGAAGCTGTGTCAGATGATTGGAAAAGTAGACAAGGTAACTATAGTTTTAGTTGATTTTAGTTGATTGATTCATTTTAATGAATACCTTTTGTCAGTGTGCAAAATCACAAGAGCCACATACTGAGCTTCAGCATGGGTACATAATTGCCACTGTGTATTAGTACGAGGTCTATTAGAAAAGTATCCGACCTTATTATTTTTTTCAAAAACTATATGGATTTGAATCACGTGTGATTGCGTCAGACAAGCATGAACCCTCGTGCGCATGCGTGAGTTTTTCCACGCCTGTCGGTTGTGTCATTCGCCTGTGAGCAGGCTTTGAGTGAGGAGTGGTCCAGCCCCCTCGTCGTTGTTTCATTGCCAGGAAATGGCGGAATGATTTGGGCTTTTTTTTCCATCAGAATTTTTTCAGAAACTGTTAGAGACTGGCAGCTGGAAACCATTAGAAAAATTTATCTGGCTTTCGGTGAAAATGTTATGGGCTTGGTAGAGAATAAGGAGTGTTACTGTCGCTTTAAGGACGGCCCCTAGCGGCTGTGGGGCGTGCCGCGCTCCGAAGCCGCCATTGACAGGCTGAACGACCATTTCATTTGTAAACGGATGGCTGTCTGGATCCGTGACCATCGTGTGCCATTTCTCTGGTTATCACAAGAGCTGGACATCAACCATTTTCCGGCAGATTTCACTTTTAACAAGAGATTTTGTCATGGAAAGCCAAGCGGAGGCTTCGCGCGTCACGACCGATTTGCTGATGGAGCGAGACAAAACCACCTCCGTTTTGGTCTCACAGGACGGTTTTGAGATGGCGTTCAGACAGCTGTCGGTGGTTTTTCCATCGAGTGATTATCCGAGAAATTGTGGATGTGCCTGGACATGCCAGAACATGTCACGTGAGGCTTCATCACGGCGTTGCTGTGCGCCATGCGGCACCGCCGCGACGCACGAAGCCTCCGCTCCTCTTTCCATGACAAAAACTCCTGTAACAGCGGAATGTGCCCTTCATTTCCAAACTGGACGCTGCGTTTTATCCGGGACGTCGTCTGACTAGCACAGCACATTGAGACAGACGTGCGAAGCCTCCGCTCCTCTTTCCATGACAAAACTCCTGTAACAGTGGAATGTGCCCTTCATTTCCAAACTGGACGCTGCGTTTTATCCGGGACGTCGTCTGACTAGCACAAGAATTGTGAAAAGACGTGGACATCAGCACTTTTTCGGCACATTGAGAGACGTGCGGAGGAATTCCGCAGGTCGCGGCGGTGCCGCATGGCGCACAACAACGCCGTGATGAAGCCTCACGGGACATGTTCTGACATGTCCAGGCACATCCACAATTTCTCGGATAATCACTCAATGGAAAAACCACCGACAGCTGTCTGAACGCCATCTCAAAGCCGTCCTGTGAGACCAAAACGGAGGTGGTTTTGTCTGGCTCCAGTAGAGAATCCATCGTGACGCGCGAAGCCTCCGCTCGGCTTTCCATGACAAAATCTCTTGTTAAAAGTGAAATCTGCCGGAAAATGGTTGATGTCCAGCTCTTGTGATAAGCAGAGAAATGGCACACGATGGTCACGGATCCAGCCAGCCATCCATTTAGAAATGAAATGGTTGCTCAGCCTGTTGATGGCGGCTTCGGAGTGCGGCGCGCACCACAGCCGCTGGGGGCCGTCCTTAAAGCGACAGTAACACTCCTTATTCTCTACCAAGCCCGTAACATTTTCACCTAAAGCCAGATAAATTTTTCTAATGGTTTCCAGCTGCCAGTCTCTAACAGTTTCTGAAAAAATTCTGATGGAAAAAAAGCCCAAATCATTCCGTCATTTCCTGGCAATGAAAATCCGACGAGGGGGCTGGACCACTCCTCACTCAAAGCCTGCTCACAGGCGAATGACGCAACCGACAAGCGTGGAAAAACTCACGCATGTGCACGAGGGTTCAAGCTTGTCTGACGCAATCACACGTGATTCAAATCCATATGGTTTTTGAAAAAAAATAATAAGGTCGGATACTTTTCTAATAGACCTCGTAGACAGTTTAGCTTATAAATTAAATATTTTTTTTTGCATTACAAATACTTAAATACTACATGCATTTTGTAATATTAAAAGAATAATCGAAGTGTAGGCATCAATGTGCTTTGCGTGATTTTAATAAATAAAAGAATACAGTAAAATGTGAGGCAGGAGAGAATTCCTTTGACCCATTTAAACTGCTTTTTTCCTGCCTGAAAATGGGTCAGATATAAATCGGCAAACGATTGTATTCATGGCACATTGTAGGAATTATGTAACTTATGTTGATACACTTTTATGATACAATTTTTTAATACAATAATTGAAAACTATATAAAAAAGTAACAAAATGCATTTATTGTATTATAATGCAATGGCACAAAAAGGTAAAACATAAAACATAAATAACAGATAAATCTTCTGTTGCACTGGCCCAACACTTAAAAAAAATCTGTTGTTTATGACATGCCAGGGGTTGTGAAGTTCCCTCTGTGTCACAATGCCTGAGAGTTACATCTCCGTTTCACTCTCTGAATCATCACTCCAATCATTCTCAATATGTGAATCATCCCCATTATCATCAAAAACTGTAGCAACATCTGATTGATCACTTTCAAGTTCTTCCACATGTCCTCCCTGCGTTCCACTTCCTGAAAAAGATCATCTGGTATGGCAGGTCCCAAGAACCAATCTGGGATGTAGTATCCATTTTGATCTTTCCAATCATAGCTGAGAGGGTTCAAACCATCTCCTGGTTGTGCTGAGTCAGCATTTCCCCAAAGGATGCTTATATAGTGTGCCCGTTGTAGTTTCTTACATATGGTCTTTGCACATGGAGGGAGAAGTGCACAGTCAACTTTCTTCACCTTTGACATTGGGCTTTCCTGAAAGAAGATAAAAATACACTAAATTATTTATCAAAATTAATTTAAATCCATGAAAAATTATTCAATTTATGATAAACTATAGTTACCTTGTCTACTTTTCCAATCATCTGACACAGCTTCAGATATCTGGCTTCATTGATGTCCTTTACGTCACCCTTCATACCATACAAGGAACAGATAAACTCTTCTGCTTTACTCTGGTCAGGGTTATCATAGCAAGACAGACTGCTGAAGAACTGGATAAGGGTCCCTTCTGCATCCTTCTCTAGCACCTCCAGTGGTTTGATTTTGCCTTTTCTGTAGAATGCAGTGGTGAAGTCTGACCCAGTAAATGCGTGAATACCAGGAATTGCTGCAGCTAGTCCTTTCTGCTTTGACTCCAGGGTGGTGGCAATGCAGCCAACATCGATATATCGACGTCTATTCCCTGATCCACAGTCCATGATGATTCGTCTGTAGCCTATGTAACCTTATGTACCCATGCTGAAGCTCAGTATGTGGCTCTTGTGATTTTGCACACTGACAAAAGGTATTCATTAAAATGTATAAAAATAATAATTTACAATATGCCTGGTGAGATAATTCTGAATTGTTTTGTAAAGTTCCTTTTTAATTGATATTACTTATCAGTGGTACTTTTGATGTTTAACCTAGCTAAATTCAACCACTGCTGTAAAAACTGCCCAATTTTGGGGGTGTCTGGTAGGGCCAATGCAGCAGACAATTTGTCTGGCATTGATCATTTTATACTTATTGGAGTGTAACAGTTCATTTAAACTTGGTTTCATGTAGTACCTTCAATGTTTTATCTAGCCCGTATTTAGGGACCCTTTCGAGGGGGTCTGGCGACCCTTATGCAGAGGACAATCTCTCTGGCAAAGGTCATTCTGAATTTTGTGTGCAGTACCTTTTCAATTGACATTGCTTTTTGGTGGTACTTTTAAGGTTTCGCCTAGCTAAATTCAACCACTGCTGTAAAAACTGTCCAATTTTAGGGGTGTCTGGCAGGGGTCAGTGCAGCAGACAATTTGTCTGGCATTGGTCATTTTATACTTAGTGGAGCGTAATTGTTCATTTAAACTTGGTTTTGTGTGGTACCTTCAATGTTTAATCCAGACCATATTTAGGGACCCCTTCGAGGGGGTCTGGCAACCCTTACGCAGAGGATAATATGTCTGGCAGGGCCTATTCAAAAGTCTGTGAAGTATGCCCATTCTGAAAAACTTGGTTTTATGTGGTACCCACATTGTTGACCCAGCACATTTTTTTGCCCCTTCTTCAGGGTCCCAGGGGCCAAAAGCAGCAGGGGCTTCCCGCCAGACATTAATACCTGTATATGTTTGGTTACACAGTGCACGATCCTGTACTCAGATATTGGTACCTTGTTCGTTTGACCAAAATGCTCTGGGCTGCCGATCTAATAGATGCAGAACTTTGAGTATTTACCAACTAACTAAAGTCATATTTAAATTTAAAATGTGGTGATGGGGGGGTTGGGGGGGGGGGCAGGTGACCCCTTTAATCAATCTGCTTTGACACGCATATAACCCTTTTCAAAGGAACACGGTACCTCAAACATTGCGACAGCATCTTGCTCAGCGAGAGCCTCGTCCACCTCATAACTCTCGTCTCTGTTACCCTGGAAGACAAAGACACAGCTGGCGTTTACAGTCACCTTGAGTCAAGCTGTATATTTCCATCGTTTAGTAATGAGAGTGATAGGAGAGCGGGCGCGATGTGAGACGACGAGCGCAAGCTCACTTTCAGTCCTAATGTGGTGCAGTCGTCATCAGTTTCACATCTGCAGCAGAAATACTAAACTACGTACCTGCAAAAGAGCAGTGAGCAGGTTTCTAACGTCCCCACTTGTATCACTCTCAATATCTTCCTCAAGCTCACGCTCATGCACTAAAAGAACAAAGAAGAAGAACAAAAGTTGAATTAATATTAATTTGCCTGAATATGAGTGAGTTTTTTTTCCACCATGTGAGCATTTGGTCATTTTATAACTCGGGATCAGACGTTTACATATCATACATCCACAGCTGTAGGTGGCACCAAATATCAGTTAGAAGTGTGAACCTCTCCATCTGTTTCCAGCACAACATGATGTGTTATTACACTTATGGTGCAGAATGGCGGTTCCCTGAATTTTAACACCACAATCATTTTTTCTACACCAGCCATTCCCAAACTTAACACTGAGGTGGAGGTAGGTGATGATGATGGTCTATCGATTTCAATTTATTGTCATTTATATAGCGCCAAATCACAACAGAGTTGCCTCTAGGCGCTTCACACAGGTAAGGTCTAACCTTACCAACCCCCAGAGCAGCAGTGGTAAGGAAAAACTCCCTCTGAGGAAGAAACCTCAAGCAGACCAGACTCAAAGGGGTAACCCTCTGCTTGGGCCATGCTACAGACACAAATTACAAAACAATTCACAAAATGAATACACAGGAAATGCTGTTGGTGCACAGGACAGGAGGGTCTCCAGCACAAATACAACTCCCATCTCTGGATGGAGCTGCACCTTAAACAGAGAGAAAAACAGAATCAGGCATCAGAAAGACCAAAAAATACAGTATAATTTGTCAGCATTAAACAACAAGAAAAACAAGAAATACTAAGGTGATCGCCGGCCACTAGAATATAAGCTTCACTAAAAGACCCAGAATTTAGATAAAGTTAAGGCCGCGGCACGCTCCGTTTCCTAATAAAATAAATAAAAGAATAAAAAGCGTAGAACTATACTATATCAGTATGCTAGCCATACGAAAGGGAAAATAAGTGCATCTTAAATCTGGACTTGAAAGTCTCCACAGAATCTGACTGTTTTATTGATGCAGGGAGATCATTCCACAGAACAAGGGCACGATAAGAGAAAGCTCTGTGACCCGCAAACTTCTTATTCACCCTAGGGACACAAAGTAGTCCTGCACCCTGAGAATGCAAAGCCCGGGTCGGTACGTAAGGTTTAATTAGGTCAGCGAGGTAGGGAGGTGCCAGTCCGCGAACAATTTTATAGATTAGTAGCAGAACCTTAAAATCTGATCTCACTGGGACAGGAAGCCAGTGAAGGGATGCCAAAATGGGTGTAATGTGGTCAAACTTTCTGCTTCGTGTCAAAAGCAGATTGCCTGGTCTAGTGGTTAAGTGTTAGGCTTAAGACCAGAGGATCCTCAGTTCATACCTGAGCCAGACCAGGCAATCACCAAGGGCTCTTGGGCAACGTCCTTAATTCCAGAGTAGCTCCTGGTGTGTAGTGAGCACCGTGCATGGCAGCATTGGTGTGGGTGAATGTGAGGCATCATTGTAGAGCGCTTTGAACTTCTGATTCAGATGGAAAAGTGCACGGTCTGGTGGGTTTTTACCTTTGCCAAGTACTGTTGAGTAACTGTTACCATGATTACTCAAATAAATAATCACTTTTCACTAAGCTGCAGCAGAACTGCATCCAAGGATGGATTCAGAATGATTTTTTTTTATTTTTTATACTTTCATTAACATTACTAGCAAAAACGTTTGGTTCATTTCTCATGAATTAATGTATAGACCATATTAAAGGAAAAGTACTTCAACTGTAGAAACAGAATATCTAAAAACGTGGTTTTGTGTGGATATTGATAAGTGTGTGACTGCCCATCTAGGGATGAGTATGAATTTGGTTCGTGGTGAAATGCAGATCACAAGTTTTATTTGTAGGAAATCTGATCAGTTACTACTACAGTTACTGCAAGAATCGACCAGATGACAAGTCTTTATCAACTCATACAGCAACAGCACTGTGCAAAAAAACCTAAGCATGAAAAAACACCTTTGCATCTACTGTTTAACCCTTAAAACTGAATTCTGTTTCATAAACCATCCTGAAAACCTACAAAGTGAAGTTTTTTAAATTAATCTAAAAAAAGTTTAAATACGTACTACTTTCTTTAATAAAATAATTATGAGGAACACTGTAGTTTGATTTAATTGAATGTATTTGTTTAGTAGTATTGGGAAATTAGAAAACACACACATTTTATATATATATATTATATATATATATATATATATATATATATATATATATATATATATATATATATATAATATATATATATATATATATATATATATATATATACACTCAACAAAAATATAAACGCAACACTTTTGGTTTTGCTCCCCATTTTGTATGAGATGAACTCAAAGATCTAAAACTTTTTCCACATACACAATATCACCATTTCCCTCAAATATTGTTCACAAACCAGTCTAAATCTGTGATAGTGAGCACTTCTCCTTTGCTGAGATAATCCATCCCACCTCACAGGTGTGCCTTAGACTGCCCACAATAAAAGGCCACTCTGAAAGGTGCAGTTTTGTTTTATTGGGGGGGGATACCAGTCAGTATCTGGTGTGACCACCATTTGCCTCATGCAGTGCAACACATCTCCTTCGCATAGAGTTGATCAGGTTGTCAATTGTGGCCTGTGGAATGTTGGTCCACTCCTCTTCAATGGCTGTGCGAAGTTGCTGGATATTGGCAGGAACTGGTACACACTGTCGTATACGCCGGTCCAGAGCATCCCAAACATGCTGAATGGCTGACATGTCCAGTGAGTATGCCGGCTATGGAAGAACTGGGACATTTTCAGCTTCCAAGAATTGTGTACAGATCCTTGCAACATGGGGCCGTGCATTATCCTGCTGCAACATGAGGTGATGTTCTTGGATGTATGGCACAACAATGGGCCTCAGGATCTCGTCACGGTATCTCTATGCATTCAAAATGCCATCAACAAAATGCACCTGTGTTCTTCGTCCATAACAGACGCCTGCCCATACCATAACCACACCGCCACCATGGGCCACTCGATCCACAACACTGACATCAGAAAACCGCTCACCCACACGACGCCACACACGCTGTCTGCCATCTGCCCTGGACAGTGTGAACCGGGATTCATCCGTGAAGAGAACACCTCTCCAACGTGCCAAACGCCAGCGAATGTGATCATTTGCCCACTCAAGTCGGTTACGACGACGAACTGGAGTCAGGTCGAGACCCAGATGAGGACGACGAGCATGCAGATGAGCTTCCCTGAGATGGTTTCTGACAGTTTGTGCAGAAATTCTTTGGTTATGCAAACCGATTGTTTCAGCAGCTGTCCGAGTGGCTGGTCTCAGACGATCTTGGAGGTGAACATGCTGGATGTGGAGGTCCTCGGCTGGTGTGGTTAACGTGGTCCTGCGGTTGTGAGGCTGGTTGGATGTACTGCCAAATTCTCTGAAACGCCTTTGGAGACAGCTTATGGTAGAGAAATGAACATTCAATACACGAGCAACAGCTCTGGTTGACATTCCTGCTGTCAGCATGCCAATTGCACGCTCCCTCAAATCTTGGGACATCTGTGGCATTGTGCTGTGTGATAAAACTGCACCTTGGTGGTGATGGTCTAGTGGCTAAGGTGTTGGGCTTGAGTCCAGAAGATCATGGGTTCAAATCCCCACCCGACTGGAAAATCACTAAGGGCCCTTGGGCAAGGCCTTTAATCCCCTATTGCTCCCGGTGTGTAGTGAGCGCCTTGTATGGCAGCACCCTGACATCGGGGTGAATGTGAGGCATAATTGTAAAGCGCTTTGAGCGTCTGATTCAGACGGAAAAGCGCTATATAAATGCAGTCCATTTACCATTTACCTTTCAGAGTGGCCTTTTATTGTGGGCAGTCTAAGGCACACCTGTGCACTAATCATGGTGTCTAATCAGCATCTTGATATGGCACACCTGTGAGGTGGGATGGATTATCTCAGCAAAGGAGAAGTGCTCACTATCACAGATTTAGACTGGTTTGTGAACAATATTTGAGGGAAATGGTGATATTGTGTATGTGGAAAAAGTTTTAGATCTTTGAGTTCATCTCATACAAAATGGGAGCAAAACCAAAAGTGTTGCGTTTATATTTTGTTGAGTGTATATATATATATATATATAATATATATATATATATATATATATATATATATATATTATATATATATATATAAACAAACAAACAAACAAACAAACACTGGGTACTTCATACTTTTGCACAGTACTGTGTATCCATTTAGACTATTTGCTGCAGTGGTTTCTTACCCTGAGAGTAGCATTCCTTAAACATGGCGATGTCCTGCAGAAAACAACACACATAATGTCAGAACATTTGACACTGACAAACCAGAACGTTTCGTGTTGATCTGATCAAAGGCTCCAAACACGGCGTTTGGTTCACTGGGGACTGACGGCGTTGGTGGCGGTGCAGAGGATCTCCACCAGGATGTCTTCGTCTGTCCCAGGGCCCTTCATGGCCTTCCTCAGCTCCTTCACAGCGTAGATGATGGGCGGGTCAAGCATGGCGAGGATGGCCTTCTCAAAGTTCCCTGACAACTCCTTCTTCAACACGTCAACCAGCTCCTGCGACACACACACAAAAAAAATTAAAAACGCGTGTTTGTGAGAACACGCAGAATCTCCTGTTTTAGTGTTGCACCCGTTAGTGCTCACGTTTCTGCAAAGGAATAAAACATTCTATGTCACAGTGTTCAGAAGTTTCAAATTAAATCCTTTATGAGTTTGACACAGCTTCAGCCTGGACATCTTATCAACGTATGAAATGCACAGCGCCTCCGTCTTCAGACTTTTAGAATGGATAAGGAAAACTCATGTGGTGACCCTGAGAGCAAAACAAGGAAGAAGCCGAAGGGACTCCCTGTTAGCCTCAGGAACAGGAAGAACGTAAGCAGAAGGAAACAGTCAGTTTTCCTTATATTGTCAAGTTAATTAATTAAAAATAAACCTATCGTGGAACTCTTCCATCGTTTTCAAATATATCCTGCCTCCACCCCTTAATCTGGATCCATTCCCTTTTGTTTGTGTGCTTTAATGTTCCAGAAAAAACCTTATGCACCACATTTTGAAGATCTATGGGCACATTCTAAAGCGCATAGAGCAAACGTATTTGTGTGTCCAACTCCAGACTATCATGTGCACAGATCGAAATCTGAGCACAAAGTAGGCAGGAAGGGATATATATATACGAGGTCTCTTAGATAATAAACCGACCCTTTTTTTTTTTTTTTTAAACTATATGGATTTGAATGACATGCGATTACACCAATCATGCTTGAACCCTCGTGCGCATGCGTGAGTTTTTTCACGCGTGTCGGTGATGTCATTTCCCTGTGGGCAGGCCTTGAGTGAGATGTGGTCCCGCCCTCTCGGCTGAATTCCTTTGTTTCACACGCTGCTCGAGACGGCGCGCGTTGCTTTATCAAAATTTTTTCTGGACCTGTGAGGAATATCCGAGTGGACACTATTCGAGAAATTAAGCTGGTTTTCTGTGAAAAGTTTAACGGCTGATGAGAGATTATGGGGTGTTTCTGTCGGTGTAAGGACTTCCCACGGAGCGGGACGTCCTGCAGCGCTTCCAGGCGCTGTCGTCGGCCTGTTTCGAGCTGAAACCATCCTAATTTAAGGCTTAATTCACCCAGGACATCGTGAGAGAACAGAGAAGATTCAGAAGAGGCCAGCATGAGGAATTTATGCGGACATTCCACTGTTTAAGGACATTTTTTTAATGAAAGACGTACGCGCAAATTCGCCGAGTCGTTTCCGTGACGACTCGGCAAATCTGTGTGCGCCGCGACAGGAAAAACACCTCCGTGTTGAAAACCATTTGTAGAATTCAGGCGGCTTTTAATGGCTTTCAACAAGTGAGTAACTGAGAAATTGTTTAACAGCTTGGGCATGTTCCAACTTGCCCGTTAAGATTTCCAACGGAGGTGTTTTTCCTGCCGCGACCCCCGCGGTCGGGTCCAGCCCGACATGCGACTCTGCCCGCACGTTCTTTCATTACAAAATGACCGTTAACAATGGAATGTCCGAATAAACTCCTCATGCCGACTTCTTCTGAAAGTTCTCTGTTCTCTGACGACTTACTGCGTCAACAGAGCCTGAAATGTGGAAGTTTTCAACTTGAAACGGCGAGACGCTGCCGCCTCGAAGCGCAGATCACCGTCAGGCGCCGTGGACCGTCCTTAAAGCGACACTACCAGACCAAAATCTCTCATCAGCCGTTAAAATTTTACCGAAAACCAGCTGAATTTATTGAATGGTGTCCACTCAGTTGTGCCTTACAGTTTTGAAAACATTTTTATCAAACAAAGCAACAGTCTCTGAGCCATTCCTAAACAATGAAAAAAATCGACGAGCGGGTGGACGACTCCTCACTCAAAGACTGCCCACAGGCGAATGACGTAACCGACAGGCGTGAAAAAACTCTCGCATGCCCACGAGGGTTCAAGCATGTCTGATGTAATCACACGTGATTCAAATCCATATGGTTTTTGAAAAAAATAATAAGGTTGGATACTTTTCTAATAGACCTCGTATATATATATATATATATATATATATATATATATATATATATATACATATACATATACATACATATATAAACAAATTCAAATTAAGCTTGGCCCGTACTTACACCTCAGTCTGGTATTTCTCCGTACAGACTGAGCAAGTGAGGTTAATAATCTTTACTGACAGAACATGAAATAACACAAAGGAGAAACACCTGCTCCTCGTTAGACTCCAAACTAACAACTTGAATTCTCTTTTTTCCTCCGAAATATAGAGGAAACAAGAATTAGATGTGCAAGATCTTCCTCGGGCAAGACTGCTTGCTGATGTACCTGAGGAAAATGTTGCAGATCAAAATGTTGCCTGTCTAATAGTGGAAAAACCAAGTGAATTGAACTTTTCATACAAAAAAAATACAAAATAGAAATGTTAATATACGGTAGTGTTCAGAATAATAGTAGTGCTATGTGACTAAACAGATTAATCCAGGTTTTGAGTATATTTCTTATTGTTCCATGGGAAACAAGGTACCAGTAGATTCTCACTAATCCAACAAGACCAAGCATTCATAATATGCACACTCTTAAGGCTATGAAATTAGGCTATTCGTAAAAAAAAAAGGTAGAAAAGGGGGTGTTCACAATAATAGTAGCATCTGCTGTTGACGCTACAAACCCAAAACTATTATGTTCAAACTGCTTTTTTAGCAATCCTGTGAATCACTAACCTAGTATTTAGTTGTATAACCACAGTTTTTCATGATTTCTTCACATCTGCGAGGCATTAATTTTGTTGGTTTGGAACCAAGATTTTGCTCATTTACTAGTGTGCTTGGGGTCATTGTCTTGTTGAAACACCCATTTCAAGGACATGTCCTCTTCAGCATAAGGCAACATGACCTCTTCAAGTATTTTGACATATCCAAACTGATCCATGATACCTGGTATGCGATATATAGGCCCAACACCATAGTAGGAGAAACATGCCCATATCATGATGCTTGCACCATCCTTCACTGTCTTCACTGTGAACTGTGGCTTGAATTCAGAGTTTGGGGGTCGTCTCACAAACTGTCTGTGGCCCTTGGACCCAAAAAGAACAATTTTACTCTCATCAGTCCACAAAATATTCCTACATTTCTCTTTAGGCCAGTTGATGTGTTCTTTGGCAAATTATAACCTCTTCTGCATGTCTTTTATTTAACAGAGGGACTTTGCGGGGGATTCTTGCAAATAAATTAGCTTCACACAGGCATCTTTTAACTCTCACAGCACTTACAGGTAACTCCAGACTGTCTTTGATCATCCTGGAGCTGATCAATGGGTGAGCCTTTGCCATTCTGGTTATTCTTCTATCCATTTTGATGGTTGTTTTCCATTTTCTTCCACGCGTCTCTGGTTTTTTTGTCCATTTTAAAGCATTGGAGATCATTGTAGATGAACAGCCTATAATTTTTTCCCTTCTCCAGTCAACTTTTTAATCAAACTACGCTGTTGTTCTGAACAATGTCTTGAATGTCCCATTTTCCTCAGGCTTTCAAAGAGAAAAGCATGTTCAACAGGTGCTGGCTTCATCCTTACATATGGGATCACCTGATTCACACCTGTTTGTTCCACAAAATTGACAAACTCACTGACTGAATGCCACTACTATTATTGTGAACACCCCCTTTCTACTTTTTTTTTACTAATAGCCCATTTCATAGCCTTAAGAGTGTGCATATCATGAATGCTGGTCTTGTTGGATTGTGAGAATCTACTGGTACCTTGTTTCCCATGTAACAATAAGAAATATACTCAAAACCTGGATTAATCTTTTTAGTCACATAGCACTACTATTATTCTGAACACTACTGTAAAACATATCATTACTATTGTTAACAGTAATAATCCTACCAACAGTACAGCAGATAAACAGATGTGGGGAAACACATTATATCCTTGGCTAAAACTTAAAAATGATCATTGTAGTTGATGATAAAAATGGGACTCACATCATCATACTTTTCAAAATAAGCGTGTTTAATTTCTTGGCGCTGAGCTGAGCTGCGGTTTGCTAGAATGTCGATGATAGCCTGTTCATTGGTTCCTGAAACGAAGAAAGGACAGTAACATATATAAAATATATATACACGTCGGCATTTCAGTCAGCAGTAAGACTTCAGAAATATTTCAAAGTAAACTATTTTTCCATAACGTGTATAACTCACCAAAGCCTTTGCAGGCTTTGCGGATGGCCTTGATGTCAGCAACAACATCAAAATCCTCATAGGGGAAAACTGTGGGCTGAGAGAAACGAATGTTAACTAAATTATACTTTACAAAGTTTTAAACCCAGATCCTGAGAATAGGAGAGGAACTTAAGGACTAAGGACCTTACTCACGGGCACATTAGTAATGTGTAGGGGAAGCTGGGTCACAGTTGATCAGAATGTTGTTTTGTGGCAGCATAAACAAATTATGCATAGGTTTAGGTCATTCTATTGTGGATTTAATACAGCAAGTTAGTGTTTATAAGGCTGTGTTATTTATGTCTCCCCAAGTGTAATTTACAGGTGTTTAAAATCAATTTTACAATTTCTGATTCACTGTGCCCCAGACACTAATTCACAGGGCACAGTGAATCAACTTAGAATATAATGAAAAAACACATGATTATAAAGATTTCTTCAAAATTATTAAATATATGCTGATGCATATAATCCAGCAAATCAGATATGTAATGAGTGATATGAGTGTTATACAACTGTCATCATTTCTGTTCAAATGTGAAAACAGTTGTTTATATACACAAATTATAGAAATAATTCATGGAAAAATAAATGTATAAGCTTCAACAAGTAATATTTGTTATCCACTTGATACGGGGGCTGAGTAAATCACTTTCTTGACCGATTCACTGTGCCCCGATTCACTTGTAACCTGGGTGCATGTGACACACAAGTCATGTTATCAGATAGCTGATAGTCTGGAGAAGACATAACACATATTCATCAGTTGGATGGGGTAGTCTTCTAACTAATAATTTTTGGGGCACCTTTCCTCTGTTGTGAAAAATAAATACAAAGAAACTGACATCCACAAAATGTACTTTTGATAGGAAAAAACTGACTTCACTTACCACTTAGTTTTACCCTTAATGTATCCAAAAACAAACACTAATTCTTAGGGGGGTTAAGGGAGTATCTTTATCCATAAAAATATGGCATAACTGCTGCAAATATATATGTAGTTTTGCAGATATAGCTACTGATTCACTGTGCCCCGTGATTCACCCTGCCCTCGTTTCCCCTACTGCCTGTCTGTCTGTTTGGGGGGGGGGGGGGAGTTAAACATATGACCCTCCAGTCACAAGACCACTTTTCTAACATTTAAGACCCCATTCAGGCTGCTGCAGCAGACTGCAGGTGATGACATGGGGTATCATCATTTTTCCAATGATAACAGAGAATAATTGACTTCATTGAAAGATACAACAAGATCTTTTGGTGTTTTGCACAGTGTTATATTAAAACAGAAAACTGTGGTTCTGATGGCAGCCGAAAAAGTCATTTTGTGAGATTATAATTAATTCCTTTCTGAAATATATCACACAAAACAAAACACAGCCAGCCGCCACCACCGGATGTGACCACAGCAGCTGCTCACCGTGACACCACTTGCTGTCAAAAGTTAAAAAGTTTCAACTGTTGCTGCTCACTGGAGTGACAAGGACAAATTGGATGTTTTTTTAATCTTACCGAAGAGGACAAACAGACAGTGAGACATGGATTATTTAAGTGCAGAGAGTCGCTTGGCTTTAAACAAGCTCAAGCCATCGTACCAACCCCAGTGTGAATGGGTTCAGCAAAGTTTAAACCAACTCATGAAAGTAAATACCAACTATTTTCATAATCAATTAATTATTTTGAGTAATTTTCTTAAAAAGTCTAAATTTTCCACTTCTTAAATGCGACTTTTCTGGTTCTTATACAATAAAGTAACTATCTTTGGGTTGGGGTGAAAAGAAGGCATTTGGGGATGTCATATTGGGTTTTGACAGACAATGGTCACTATTTTTTTATCATTTTAGAAGCCAAACAACTTATGGTTTCACTGAGACAATAACTGACTGATTAAATTTTCCAGCTGACTCAGAGTTTGTCCACCACATAGTGTCACAGTGGTTAAGTGCTGTTCTATGATTAGCTGGACCCTGACCTGAACCTGGATTACAGTTCAAATAAATTAGTCAATCAACTGAACAATGGTCCTAAACTATTTTGATAATCCACTTGTTATTCAAGACAATTATCTAGACAAAGAAATGCAACATTTTTAATCCAGAACATTCTTTCACACTAATGACAGAATGGTTTAGACTGTTTCTGAAGTGGTTCAAACCAGGCAGTATCTTATTTTCAGATGGTTTCAAAGTGCTCCAAACCAGACTTGTACATTAAATGTTGTTAAATTTGTACTTTTTTTGAAGTATTATTTCTAGAAATAATACTTCAAAAGGGCTCAGTTTTAAACAGTTTTAAATTAGTGGTAAATTATAGAAAATGTGTTATAAATAACTGAACATAGTTCATGCTTGTTTCACACTGATTAAAACAGAGCAGGACTTGATTTTGATCTGCTTTAAACTACTCAACAAAAAACAACAACAAAAAAAAAAAACAGCAAACTGTGATGAATTATTTTAAATAAGGTTATTTTAAATTGTTCAGTGAAGAAAACATAATGCTTTTAAACAGTTTTAAATGACTTCAAATGAGTTTTAAACTAATGTACACCACATCTCAACTTGCACAAACAAACAGTAAAGTTAAACTGGTTTTTAATCAGGTTAAATCATGGTATAATTTGAGAAATGTTTGTTTGTGTGTGTGTGTGTGTGTGTGTGTGTGTGTGTGTGTGTGTGTGTGTGTGTGTGTGTGTGTGTGTGTGTGTGTGTGTGTGTGTGTGTGTGTGTGTGTTCCACAAATCCACTGAGGTCTTTGCACCAATTTACACCAACCTTACTGTGTGTATGTAGGTTGACCCCAGAACTGCCCTGAAGGGGTTTGTTTGGTAAAGGCCAAGGTCATCGGGGTCAAAGGTCTAAATTGTTATTTTTCAACTCTGATTTGCTGGTATCGCCCAGACGAGGTCAAAACTCAATCACTGGGGTTGAAGTCATAATTTAAGTTTTTTCATGCAACACATATGGGGTTGCATTCTGCAAATGCTCATCAAGGTCAAATGAGCCCAAGGTCAATCATCAGGGTCCACGTTATGTCTGCTTTGGTTTGTCTGTTTCTTTGCCTGCTTCTCCCAGGTCCTTCTGTTGAGTTTTACCAAACTGAGTATGTCACTAAAGGTTGACCCCAAAATTGCCAAACAAAAAACACACTCATCTTCAGGCGCTTATCCAAGATCGGGTTGCGGGGCTGGAGCCTATCCAGGCAGTCACAGGGCGTGAGGTTGGGTGCACCCTGGACAGGACACCAGTCTGTCGCAGGGCCACATACAGACAAACACATTCACACCCACACGCACATCTACGGACAATTTAAAGTTTCCAGTTCACCTAAAAATCGGTCCACCCTGCCTTCACTGCGCATGCATCATTCGCTGCAGTTCGTGGATATCACCTCATTTCTGCTTCAAACTGCACTCCAGTCATCATCTGTCTCAGCGACAGATATCTGAAGCTTTTGTGCAACAATCATTTCCACATAAATTCAGCATTATTTCATCATGAAAGACGGAGGAAGCGATCAGAGTACCGCGGCTACATGACCTGCAAGCTGATGCGTTCACTGCGCATCGGTCATTTCAAAGCATCACAGAGTGTCGCCTCGTTTCTGCTTAAAACTAATTTTAGAATGATTTAAGCGGTTTTATCTTGTCATGTGATGATTAATAATCCCATTAATCCATTTAATCGCTTTGGGTGAAGAGACTCTGTTTTAGATGAGTGGCTGAGCTCCAAAATGACACATGCGCAGTGGAGGCAGGGCAGACCAATTTTTAGGGGGGGACCGTTTGGTCTGCAACACCGGAACACCTAGGGAGAACCTACACAAACACGGGGAGAACATGCAAACTCCACACAGAAAGGCCACAGGTGGGAATCAATCCCAAGACCTTCTCGCTGTGAGGGAACAGTGCTAACCACTAAGCCACCGTGCTGCTGCCCAACAATCAAACAAAAATATCATTTGGGCAAACGTCAAGGAATTTGATTTTCAAACCGATTTGGACTGAAAGTGTAGCTGCTTGACAAAACATTAAAGTGAAATGAATTGTAAGAGATATGATGTGGTTGGAAGGAGCTTACAAAGACCTTCAAAATGGTGTTTAAATATTTGTTTTATGTCAAATATGAAGAAAGTTAGGAGCATTTGAAGTGGGGAAGATCTTGGTAATTTACGTCTTTGTTCTTAAAAGGACAAGAACAGAAAGCTGTGACCAGTTTCTCATCATTTACATTTCAAAATGATGGTACTCGGTCAAACCTGATTATTATCTCATTAAACGAGTGATTCTCTATGATCCACTGTTTAAACTCTGTTGTCTGACAATAGTTTCCAAGCTAAAAAAAACAGCAATTTCACCCACTGTTACCGTCTTGCTGATTCAACATCGGTGTTGGAGGATCACAAAAATATGCACGCGAAGGCTTCGATCACTGCCAAATTTTGCAGAAAGGTAAATAATTACAAAAATGTAATGTTCTATATGATTTTAAACCCAATCTTACTCACCTTCAAGGCAAATTTCTTTGACTTTTTCAACGCTAGATTTCAATCACAGAATTTTCTAACTTGTAGTCATCACAGGAAAGCTGTTTGAAAACGAGGTTGCGGGGGGGTTTCAACTACATCATCAAATAGGGGGATTCCCGACTGCCAAACAATAAACTCAGCACTATACTGCCTGGGAAGTCTCTCAAGCCTGGTACAGCTGATACATCCACAGCAGCAGACGCCACATTGAGGCCGTACCTAGAATGTGATTCCAAAACTGCCCCGAAAAAGTCAGTGAGAGGTCAGTAATTTGGGTTAAGGTCATTGGGTCAAAGATCACTGCCATAACTGTTACCGTCTTTATGCCCACAAGTACTTTTTTTAGTACTCTAGATTAATTATTAATAACATAAATCATACTTATGGCAGTGCTTTTTTGTTTGTTTGTTTCTTTCATAGAGCACCTGTTCAAACTAAACTAAAAACACAAAATCTCACTGTACAGTTAAAATCCGTCTGCACGTGAGCAGATAAGTGAAAATTTAGGTTGGTGTAATTTATTAAAAAATGAGCACAGAAGTGGACCCCCCCCCCAACAGGCCGCACATAACGGTGCCGTGATCCGCGGGGGAGCGGCCCTGTGCGTGGATCTGACACGGTATCCCCACTTTAAAGACACCCACAGAACCACTCAACACACTCAGTTTGGATCCACGGCTTCATAATTTGTTGAAACAACAAGAATTTAACTCGATTCTGACGTTGCGCGCACATCAAGACGCACAACAATCGATTCGTGTCGCACAAACTGTGTTCAATTTAACTGTAAAGTGAACACAAACTTAATTTACTTCAATCCTGATTACAAAATCTTTAGTTTAAGCAAAACTCTCATCAGATTTTCAGTCATTTAAGCCCAAAACGCTGCTTTCGGGGTTCCTCCAAATGGCGCGTTCGGTGCGTAAAATGTTATTGGAGACGCGGTTACTTACTTGACAGTTGCCCATTTTCCTGCGATCGCCGATCGGTGAGCGAAGATTTTTCGTAAAGTGGTAGTTAAATTTGGGAGCCTGTCGTCAATGAACTGAGGCCCAAAGAGCAGGACGGTGTGACGTCAGCACGCACCGCTGCACGGCGGCGTTAACCGTTTACGTTCTGGAATCCGCGGAAAACGGATTAACATCTGAAGATAAATGATATTATGAAGTGACCAAAAAGAGAAAAAGAGAACGAGAGAGATGGAGGATAATATTATAGCAATAATATATAACGATCATATAATATTGGCAAAACAGCATCTGTCTAGTCAATTGCGCACGCACGCTCCCTCCCCCCCAAAAAGGATTTTTTTGTTTGTTTGTTTTGGTGGGGGGACAACAACAACAACAACAAAAAAAACATGAATTATATTTAGTCCACCTTTTCTTTTTAGCCTATAAAGTGTGAATTTGAATCCTAAAGCACAGCAGCAGGAAATTTCGCAGAGTAGAATAAACTCTGTCGGGACTACATTTGGTTGCACACTAACAAGAGTTAAATCAGCTCTATTGCAGTGTGAAATCAGCTCTATCGTCTTGTCAAATCAAGTTTTTCCACTCCAATAAGAGTCATTCACAGCGTGATAGAATTGATTTTACACTGTGATAGAGTTTATTTAACTCTATTTGGACTGGGACCAAATATAGTCCCAGCAGAGTTTATTTCGTGTGATTTAAAAAAAGTGTACAATAGTACATTAAAAAGCACATATCATGCATAAATAACAATATATATAAAAACTTGTTTAGAAAAATAAAAACACCCATTGTACTGAGATAAAAAAATCAAAATAATAATGAAAAAAGGTTGGTAAAAGCTGAATTTCAGCACTGAGGGGAAACCGGGGCACAGTGAATCAGTAGTTATATCTGCAAAACTACATATCGTATATATTTGCAGCCGTTATGCCATATTTTTATGCATAAAGACACCCCCTTATAAATTTGTGTTTTGTTTTTGGATATATTAAGGGTAAAACTGAGTGGCAAGTGAAGTCAGTTTTTTCTTATCAAAAGTGAATTTTGTGGATGTCAGTGTCTTTGTATTTATTACTCACAACAGAGGAAAGGTGGCCCAAAAAAACTATTAATAGTTAGAAGCCTACCCCGTCCAACTGATGAGTATGTGTTATGTTAGGCACTGCGCTGCGGTGGTTTGAATCATATTTATCTAATAGATTACAATTTGTTCATGTAAATGGGGAATCATCTTCACAGACTAAATGTTGTGTGGGCCGCCAGAAGAGGAGGTACTGCTGGCCCACCACCAGAGGGCGCCCTGTCTGGAGTGCGGGCTCCAGGCACCAGAGGGCGCAGCCGCCTCACAGGAGCAGCCAGGGTGACAGCTGTCACGCATCACCTGCAACAGCTGTTACCACTCACCTGATCAGCAGGGGTACATCAGCAGGACGACGTCTCCACCTCTTTGCCGAGATATCGTTCTACCTGGAAGGTAACGTACTCAGCTGACTGTTTGACAGTGATCTTTTGTGACTTTTGTGCGTTGTTTAGCTGACTCCTTTTCCAACGAGAGGTGGAGGTGGTTTTCCTGCCGTGCGGGAGTCCTGGGTGCAAACGCGCCCACATTAATTGTGTTTTTGTTCCTCGCCAGCAGTACCAGGTCCGACACGCGGAGGCAGTGGCCACCTGGGAGTTCGGGACTTGGCGGCTCCAGTATTCCCGGGGTCTGGTGGCGGAGGAAATCGTGTGGTTCCGGTTCTGCTTTGGACGGACGTCTCCTATCTTCGAGCCTGCCCACACGACACCTTTTATAAATTGGCTTTTGTCTATTGTTGTAATCTGATTGTATTTGTTGTGCCCATTCACAACAGTAAAGTGTTGTTATTTGACCTCCTCCATTGTCCGTTCATTTGCGCCCCCTGTTGTGGGTCCGTGTACCACACTTTCCCAACAGGATATCTCGGCCAATGTCATGGACCCCGAGGGGCGTCAACCGGCTGTTGAACGGCCAATGGAAGAGCAGGGCGCACAGGCATCTGCAGGAGGAATGGTCGGTGAGTTGCAGCGATTCCTCACCGCTTTTACTGCTCGGATGGATCTGATGACCGAGCAGAACATCCTCCTTAACCGCAGGGTGGAGGCTCTCGCCGCGCAGGTGGAGGCGCACCCTCAGGGCGCTGCTGCGGCTCTCCCTCCTGTCGATCCTGTGCGCAACAGTGACGTTCCACAGGTCGTTCAACGACCCCTCCCACCTTCCCCTGAAGCATACATAAGCCCACCAGAGCCGTACGGGGGTTGTGTGGAGACATGCGCGGACTTTCTTATGCAGTGTTCGCTCGTCTTCGCACAACGTCCCGTCATGTACGCGACTGATGCTAGTAAGATAGCTTATGTGATTAATCTGCTTCGCGGCAAGGCACGCGCTTGGGCTACAGCGCTCTGGGAGCAAAATTCACGGCTCCTTCTGACATATGATGGGTTTGTGAGGGAGTTCAGAACTGTGTTTGATCACCCAAATAGAGGAGAGACCGCTTCAGCCGTGCTGCTGTCAATGAGACAGGGGCGCCGGAGCGCAGCTGCTTATGCAGTCGACTTCCGCATCGCGGCTGCGAGGTCCGGCTGGAATAACGCTGCCCTCCGCGCCGCCTTCGTAAACGGACTGTCGTTGGTCCTGAAGGAGCACCTGGTGGCCAAGGACGAACCGCGGGATTTAGACGGGCTTATCGATCTCGTTATACGATTAGACAATCGGTTAGAAGAACGCCGTCGGGAACGAGACGAAGGGCGTGGCCGGGCACGCGCCGTCCCTCTCCCTTCTGGTTCCAACCGAGTTCCGCCCTCCCCACGCTCCACGACCTCTACGCTCCGTGTGGTGACGGCTCCCCCTGCTGACGAAGCTATGGACACGAGCAGGGCCACATTTAGGGCACCAGATAGACAGAGGAGGCTGGCCCGCGGAGCGTGCTTTGTTTGTGGCTCAATAGAGCATCAAGTAAAGGACTGCCCCGAGCGGTTAAACGCCAACGCCCGCCCCTAGACACTGGGTTAGGGGTGGGCCAAAACATTCACGTGGGACATACCCATATTGCCACACGACTCCCAGTGACAATCCTTTATGAGGATTTAACCCTGAAGGCCCCAGCACTGGTGGACACGGGCTCTGAAGGGAATCTGTTAGACAGCAGATGGGCAGGGAGGTAGGGCTCCCTCTGGTGGCGCTTACCGCGCCTGTGCAGGTGCGGGCACTAGATGGCTCCCTACTCCCTCTAATCACACATAAGACACCACCAGTAACTCTTTGAAGTGGGGAAGATCTTGGCAATTTACATCTTTGTTCTTAAAAGGACAAGAACAGAAAGCTGTGACCAGTTTCTCATCATTTACATTTCAAAATGATGGTACTCGGTCAAACCTGATTATTATCTCATTAAACGAGTGATTCTCTACGATCCACTGTTTAAACTCTGTTGTCTGACAATAGTTTCCAAGCTAAAAAAACAGCAATTTCACCCACTGTTACCGTCTTGCTGACTCAACATCGGTGTTGGAGGATCACAAAATATGCACGCGAAGGCTTCGATCACTGCCAAACTTTGCAGAAAGGTAAATAATTACAAAAATGTAATGTTCTATATGATTTTAAACCCAATCTTACTCGCCTTCAAGGCAAATTTCTTTGACTTTTTCAACGCTAGATTTCAATCACAGAATTTTCTAACTTGTCATCACAGGAAAGCTGTTTGAAAACGAGGTTGCGGGGGGTTTCAACTACGTCATCAAATAGGGGGATTCCCGATTGCCAAACAATAAACTCAGCACTATACTGCCTGGGAAGTCTCTCAGGCCTGGTACAGCTGATACATCCACAGCAGCAGACGCCACATTGAGGCCGTACCTAGAATGTGATTCCAAAACTGCCCCGAAAAAGTCAGTGAGACATTCACTAAGGTTAATTATGGAGTTCCACAAGGTTCTGTGCTAGGACCAATTTTATTCACTTTATACATGCTTCCCTTAGGCAGTATTATTAGAAAGCATTGCTTAAATTTTCATTGTTACGCAGATGATACCCAGCTTTATCTATCCATGAAGCCAGAGGACACAGACCAATTAGCTAAACTGCAGGATTGTCTTACAGACATAAAGGCATGGATGACCTCTAATTTCCTGCTTTTAAACTCAGATAAAACTGAAGTTATTGTACTTGGCCCAACAAATCTTAGAAACATGGTGTCTAACCAGATCCTTACTCTGGATGGCATTACCCTGACCTCTAGTAATACTGTGAGAAATCTTGGAGTCATTTTTGATCTTCAATGCGCATATTAAACAAATATGTAGGACTGCTTTTTTGCATTTACGCAATATCTCTAAAATTAGAAAGGTCTTGCCTCAGAGTGATGCTGAAAAAACTAATTCATGCATTTATTTCCTCTAGGCTGGACTATTGTAATTCATTATTATCAGGTTGTCCTAAAAGTTCCCTGAAAAGCCTTCAGTTAATTCAAAATGCTGCAGCTAGAGTACTAACGGGGACTAGAAGGAGAGAGCATATCTCACCCATATTGGCCTCTCTTCATTGGCTTCCTGTTAAATCTAGAATAGAATTTAAAATTCTTCTTCTTACTTATAAGGTTTTGAATAATCAGGTCCCATCTTATCTTAGGGACCTCATAGTACCATATCACCCCAATAGAGCGCTTTGCTCTCAGACTGCAGGCTTACTTGTAGTTCCTAGGGTTTGTAAGAGTAGAATGGGAGGCAGAGCCTTCAGCTTTCAGGCTCCTCTCCTGTGGAACCAGCTCCCAATTCAGATCAGGGAGACAGACACCCTCTCTACTTTTAAGATTAGGCTTAAAACTTTCCTTTTTGCTAAAGCTTATAGTTAGGGCTGGATCAGGTGACCCTGAACCATCCCTTAGTTATGCTGCTATAGACTTAGACTGCTGGGGGGTTCCCATGATGCACTGAGTGTTTCTTTCTGTTTTTGCTCTATATGCACCACTCTGCATTTAATCATTGGTGATCGATCTCTGCTCCCCTCCCCAGCATGTCTTTTTCCTCGTTTTCTCCCTCAGCCCCAACCAGTCCCAGCAGAAGACTGCCCCTCCCTGAGCCTGGTTCTGCTGGAGGTTTCTTCCTGTTAAAAGGGAGTTTTTCCTTCCCACTGTCGCCAAGTGCTTGCTCACAGGGGGTCGTTTTGACCATTAGATTTTCCGTAATTATTGTATGGCCTTGCCTTACAATATAAAGCGCCTTGGGGCAACTGTTTGTTGTGATTCTCTGCAGATGATCAGTTAGCTGTTTTACAACTACCCTTTCAAGAATTTTTGAGAGAAAAGGAAGGTTGGAGATTGGCCTATAATTAGCTAAGATAGCTGGGTCAAGTGATGGCTTTTTAAGTAATGGTTTAATTACTGCCACCTTAAAAGCCTGTGGTACATAGCTAACTAATAAAGATAGATTTATCATATTTAAGATCGAAGCATTAAATAATGGTAGGGCTTCCTTGAGCAGCCTGGCAGGAATGGGGTCTAATAGACATGTTGATGGTTTGGATGAAGTAACTAATGAAAATAACTCAGACAGAACAATCGGAGAGAAAGAGTCTAACCAAATACCGGCATCACTGAAAGCAGCCAAAGATAACAGAGGGCTTTTTTATAGAGCAACAGACTCTTTTTCCAGGCTAAGTGAAGATCTTCTAAATTAGTGAGACGCCATTTCCTCTCCAACTTACAGGTTATCTGCTTTAAGCTGCGAGTTTGAGTTATACCACGGAGTCAGGCACTTCTGATTTAAAGCTCTCTTTTTCAGAGGAGCTACAGCATCCAAAGTTGTCTTCAATGAGGATGTAAAACTATTGGCGAGATACTCTAGCTCACTTACAGAGTTTAGGTAGCTACTCTGCACTGTGTTGGTATATGGCATTAGAGAACATAAAGAAGGAATCATATCCTTAAACCTAGTTACAGCGCTTTCTGAAAGACTTCCAGTGTAATGAAACTTATTCCCCACTGCTGGGTAGGCCATCAGAGTAAATGTAAATGTTATTATGTTATCAGACAGAAGGGAGTTTTCAGGGAATACTGTTAAGTCTTCAATTTCCATACCATAATTCAGAACAAGATCTAAGATATGATTAAAGTGGTGGGTGGACTCATTTACATTTTGAGCAAAGCCAATAGAGTCTAATAATAGATTAAATGCTGTGTTGGTTGAGGCTGTCATTCTCAGCATCTGTGTGGATGTTAAAATCGCCCACTATAATTATCTTATCTGAGCTAAGCACTAAGTCAGACAAAAGGTCTGAAAATTCACAGAGAAACTCACAGTAACGACCAGGACGACGATAGATAACAACAAATAAAACTGGTTTTTGGGGCTTCCAATTTGGATGGACAAGACTAAGAGTCAAGCTTTCAAATGAATTAAAACTCTGTCTGGGTTTTTGATTAATTAATAAGCTGGAATGGAAGATTGCTGCTAATCCTCCTCCTCGGCCCGTGCTACGAGCATTCTGGCAGTTAGTGTGACTCGGGGGTGTTGACTCATTTAAACTAACATATTCATCCTGCTGTAACCAGGTTTCTGTAAGGCAGAATAAATCAATATGTTGATCAATTATTATATCATTTACTAACAGGGACTTAGAAGAGAGAGACCTAATGTTTAATAGACCACATTTAACTGTTTTAGTCTGTGGTGCAGTTGAAGGTGCTATATTTTTTCTTTTTGAATTTTTATGCTTAAATAGATTTTTGCTGGTTATTGGTAGTCTGGGAGCAGGCACCGTCTCTACGGGGATGGGGTAATGAGGGGATGGCAGGGAGAGAGAAGCTGCAGAGAGGTGTGTAGGACTACAACTCTGCTTCCTGGTCCCAACCCTGGATAGTCACGGTTTGGAGGATTTAAGAAAATTGGCCAGATTTCTAGAAATGAGAGCTGCTCCATCCAAAGTGGGATGGATGCCGTCTCTCCTAACAAGACCAGGTTTTCCCCAGAAGCTTTGCCAATTATCTATGAAGCCCACCTCATTTTTTGGACACCACTCAGACAGCCAGAAATCTTTATAATCATGTGTTTTTTCATTATATTCTAAGTTGATTCACTGTGCCCCCTGAATTAGTGTCTGGGGCAGAGTGAATCAAAAATTTTTAAATTGATTTTAAACGCCTGTAAATTACACTTGGGGAGACATAAATAACACAGCCTTATAAATAAATACTTGCTGTATTAAACAATGACTTAAACCTATGCATAATGTCTTTATGCTGCCGCAAAACATTTCTGATCCACTGTGTCCCAGCTTCCCCTACACAGTGGCTTTTACTGCAGCGCAGATGCAGCCTCTGTGATTTATTGTTGCACAGTAGTAATTATCCAGCTAATCATTACTGGCTGACTCAGCCGCCACAAGGCTGTTACACTACAAACAGTACATATTTAAAGGTGTAGTCCCTTCTTTGTTACAAAGTTGACAAAACTGACCACATCCTATTATTGTAACTGAAAACAAAAAGGATAATAACCATTCCAGAGTAGTAACTACCCCCTACCTGGCTGTAGCTACCACCCTGGAATAGCTGGTACACTGAGACTGGATGTACCTTAGGGGGAACCCAAAACTTACTTGGCCCATAGTAACTACGTGGATAGGTTAAGTTGCTCCTGGTGTGCAGTTGAGTATCTTGCATGGCAACACCCCGACACTGGTTTGTGGGTGCATGTGAGGCATCATTGTAAAGCACTTTGAGTATGAAAGCGCTATTATAAATGCATTCCACTAACCATTTTGCCCACTGAGACTTTGGTTGAGTAGATGGGGGATGACGTCCATCCATCCAGTTTCTCTACCCGCTTTGACTAATTAAGGGTCACGGGGGGCCGGAATCAATCCCAGCAGTCACGGGGAATGATACACCCTGGACAGGACACCAACAACCATGCAACATTCAAAGTTACTTCAATCTGCTTTCTTCCTCATTGTGATGCTGGCTTTGAACTTCAGCAAGCCGTCTTCACCACGTCTACAGACGTAAATGCACTGAGTTGTTGCCATGTGATTTGTGTTAACAAGCAATTGAACAGGGGTACCTAATGAAGTGGCCGGTGAGTGTATACTGGACAAAGCCTGCGTGACGGCACCTATAGGTTTTCGGTAGAGACCCTGAATAGCCAATATGACACCCAGGTCTGGGTGTCACCGTGTTGCCCGCAGCTCATACACTGAACAAAAATATAAACACAACACTCCCACTTTTCATCATGAGCATACCTGGGGCTGCTACCTTGGACCAGGAGGACCATTAACAAAACTGGTGCCACTGGTCCTGACCAGTAGGCTCAAAAAATATCAAAAAATATTTCTCCAACCCTGTCTGTCCATCGTAACAGGGGACCTGCTGGCTCAGGTTCCGCTCGCTGTGCTGCTTGGTATCTTCCTGTATGTGGGTATGATGTCACTTAATGGCGTCCAGCTCACAGAACGGATCATGCTGTTGCTCGTACCGTCAAAATACCATCCTGACGATAGCTAAGTAAGCAAGGCCAGAGGTGTTTGTCTCTGCGTCTCAGGAGGGACAGACATGTCCTGAAAGTGATCCAAGTCACAACTGTAGGAAATATTTGTTCAGCTAATTTGTTGGATACCTTCCATTAATTTACTTTATGAAATGAATGAATTTTTTTTTTTTTAAGATTTCTTGAGATTGTTTCGATTGAACAAGAAATCCAACAATAATTACCCGTTTTGTTTTCTTAAGCCTGCATTTAAAACTACAGTTTCCAAATTGTCAAGTGACATCCATCCAAATTGGAGCAACTTTAACTTTTGACCACTGTACAAACTGAAATTGACCTTTCTCTGTGTTTTTGCTGTTTTTACCCCATAACTCCAGAACATTCATTCACAGATAGTCCAAACTATACCTTTTTGGAATCTTTATGATCAGACAAATAATATGGAATACCTTTCAATATGATTGTAGCATTTTTAAATTTTGCCCCCTGTGTAATTCTTCAATTGACCCCTACTTGGCCGCCTATTGAAAGTTCATGTGGTCACTTGGCATTTTTAAAAGAGTAATGTCTAAGGAGTATGTGTGCCAAATTTGGTGCTTGCATCACCATTTGAAGGATCCCTCAGTAAATATTCACTTATCTGCTGCACTATGAACCCTACATGATGCCACCCTCCCGCGGCGCCAAACCGAGCCCGCAGAGTGTGTACCAGTTCCCCTCTGGACACAGTGGTCCTCCTAGACTTGAATAAGCCCCTACCCCAGAGACAGTACCCGAGACATCCGCGTGATGATCGGAGGATCAGTTGAAAGGCTGAATTCTACTTTGATTGACAGCTATTTTGAGATATCCACCGTCACTTAATCACTGGGAGCTCAGTCCCACTGCGGATTTTGCAAGTGAAGTCGAAAGACAAACTGTAACCCACTTCTTGATACTTGCCTGGCAAAATTACTTGAATATTTCCCTTGTTTGTTTCTTACACTGTAAATAAAACCCAGTCACAGTGTTTCCTTGTTTCAGTTTGACATAATTTTGCCACGTTTTGCAACATGCACAACACTGTTGGAGCATTATATTTAATTTAAACCCTTTTAAATATAGGTCAGGGAACTGTAAAAAGGTGTGGTTTTAGCTTTGTTTTTGGAGCCTTGTATTGAAGGAGACATTTGATAAAAAGTACATTAGTTGAAAAAATATCTCCACCAGCATTAAATAAATGGATGAGATAGTATTGGTAGGTGCCAAAGAAGGTTTATATATATATATATATATATATATAGTCTGGCCTCTTCTAACTTAATAACAATGCAAAATGAGATACACACTTACTTTCTTTACACACAAAACAGGCACATTTGCAGCCATAACTATTTAATAAATCATGGCAGAGCTCAAATAACTGCCATAACTATTCCCCATGTGGGCCTGAACAAGAAATTACTGAAATAAATGAAAGAATCTTAGCACAATTTTACTATAATACCCATTTTCACTATGTATGTTTTAATGTGAAAGTGCCCACATTATAAAAACGAATAAAAATCAATAAGGACTGGTAAACAGAATCAATAATGATGCCGATACCAATAAAACCTTGTCAATTCCAAACACTCGTCATGTCACACAATCTGTGGAAAAGGCTTGGTTTTGAGTCAATGAATTTTCCTCTGGACACGAGCTGATGTTTGTTTGCTCTCTGTGTTCATGAATGAGTTAAACTCATTTATTCTCTTGCAGTTGATTTAGAATAACCTGCTTCAAAACAATAATGTCTCAGGCAACAAGAAAAGCTGCTCGAACCCCTACCCTGGTTTTGCTTTTTGTGCAGTGATATCCTGCCTGGCAATGAATGTAAATGAAGTTCTAAATGGAAAGTTTACATTGCACCAGAACATAACTTGACTGTACATGCAACAAAACAAATCCAATGCAGGAGAAACTTGCAATGCACATAAGAAATCTTGTTTTCTGCATTCATTTGTCATGCTATTTGTTCAGTAACAACAACAACAACAAAAGATCTCTAAACCAATACTGTTTGCTATTCCTGCAGGGAGAAAATCCCAAAAGATTTGAACACCTGCTGAGTTTGACACTTATACGTATTTATTCTAAGCGTTATGGTAAAATAAGGTGTTCGTTTCACTAATAGTGATGCTTAATTAGCTTAATTACGATTAAATACGAATTAATCGTAATTAGCTAATTATCCAAAAGGGCACTCAATTTTAGAGGTGGGCGATACCGGGAATTTTGCTTTCATCCGATACCAAGTAAATACAGGCCCAGTATCGCCGATATTGATACCGATACCGATCAATCAATCAATCAATCAATTTTTTTTTATATAGAGCCAAATCACAACAAACAGTTGCCCCAAGGCGCTTTATATTGTAAGGCAAAGCCATACAATAATTATGTAAAACCCCAACAGTCAAAACGACCCCCTATGAGCAAGCACTTGGCTAAAATCTCTTGTTAAAAGTGAAATCTGCCGGAAAATGGCTGATGTCCAGCTCTTGTGATAACCAGAGAAAGAGCACACGACAGTCTCGTATCCACAGAGCCATCAGCTCAGAAATGGTCCGGTGGCTTGTGCCGTGTCGTCGCAGCTCGGAGTGCGGCGCGCTGAGCGTCCTTAAAGGGGTCCTTAAAGCTGTACTACCAGACCTTATTCTCTGTGAAGCCCATAAAATTTTCACCGAAAGCCAGATACATTTTTCGAATAGTTTCCAGGTGCCAGTCTCTAACAGCTTCTGAAAAAATTCTGATGGGAAAAAAACCCCCAAATCATTCCGCCATTTCCAGACAATGAAAATCCGACGATGGGGTGGGACCACTCCTTCCACAAGGCGTGCTCACAGGCGAATGACGTCACCGACAGGCGTGGAAAAACTCACGCATGTGCACAAGGGTTCAAGCTTGTCTAACGTGAAAACATATGAATCAAATCTATATAGTTTAAAAAAAAAAAAAAAAAAGGTACGATACTTTATGGACAGACCTCGTACAGGTGTATTTGGACAGCATTTCAGTACTTACTTTCATGACAGATACAAGATTTCCAGTTGTTTGACTGGTTCCTTTGATCTTCATACGTAATTAACATAAATTGGTATTATATTTTGGGCCTTGTCACCCCTTCTATTGTTCTCTGTTTTTAATGTTATTCCTGTGGTATATCAGAGAATCCCGCATAAAGCATTGGGGTTTTTTGCAATTACTGGCGGGTCAAGTGTCAATTTGACTGGACAAGTTTAAAAAAATTGACAGAAACATAGTTGGATTTGGGTTTGACCAGCAGGGGGCAGCAAAGACCACACTAAAAAAACAACAGCCAGTCTTTGCCCTCAACATGTTTTTTTCCATTTGAACTGAAACTGATAATAATAATAATAATAATAATAAAAAACTTTTCCTTTTAGCGTGTCAATGTTTATTTTACTACAAAAAGTTTAACATGGTGGGGTTCTCCCCCCAGGGTGACTTTTAGTTTCAATCTTCCAAACCACACCTTAAGCTCCACCCACCACACTCTCATTGGACCATTTCCACTTTTCTCCACCTGTTTCTCTTTGATGACGAAATCACAGATCTTTGCTGCCTCCTTTTGGAAGAAAAAAAAAATCTTATCATGGAGTGAATGCATTTATTGTGAGAAAAAAAAATAAAAATAAAATATATATATATATATATATATATATTTTGTTTTAAGCTTTTTCTTTATTTGTGTTAAATTCAACTGTCTGTGTATTTTATTTGTTACCTCTGTGGCAAGAATGTTTGTTCTAGTTTGTGCTTACTAAAGCTCTGTTATGTGTCTTGAATCGTGACAAAGTGATGTGTGAAGCTACATGTGATGTAGTGTGCGGTGTGAGCTATAGCATATCCGCGGTGTAACTTTAGCACAGTCTTCGCACTTCCAAGGAACTTCCTGGTGATGCCAGTGAATAAAAACAATAGTTTAAGCAGTTGTGGTTTTAAGTTCTGCTACGGTGATGAAGTGGTTCTCTGTTGTTTTTGTGCTAGCTTCACCACTCACTGTAGCGTACAGCTGTTCAACGGCAAACAGTAGTTGCTAATACGTGATGTAAAGCAATTTAAAATGTTTTATTAGTGAATAAACAGCTTAGCTCTGGACAAGGTCACATATTGTCAATAATTTAGTGCTTTTTAATTGTTTTATTGCAAAATCAGCTCTTGAATCAGCCATGTTTGCTAAGATTAATCCAGGTGAAAACTGTTTTGCTAGCAAGAGCTCTGTGTAAAATTTCTGCACATAATTTATTCATTTTAAGCCAGTAGTTGACATTAAGTCCTGTCTGCTGAAAATCCTCACCTGCACTGCTATGGCAGAAATGTATATTCATTTACAGTCACCTAGCTAACCTGCTTAGTCACTGTTTAAGCTCCCTCATGTCACGGGCTCTACAGAAATGCAAGGAATAACTAGTATGTCAAAGTTCGCAATGCAAAAAGAAAAAAAAATGGAATTTCAGTCTTGTCAAGGCTATGGCACAATGATACAATATCATGGTTCTGGGCCAACCCTGGAAATGATGGTCCCCTAGGCAAGGATTTATGTTGGCACCCTACACAGTAAAATCATCAGTTCCCAGTACATATGGTCCCACTCTGGTCAGAGTGGGACCATATGTACACTGCCAGTGTTAAATTAACACTGGCAGTGTTGGTTTTATACTAGTGATTTTACTGTGTAGGTGGGGGTAAGCATTATGTTTTTGTTTATTATTTATTATGTTTATTATTATGATTAATAATAAACATAATATAGCCTGACTGGAAAATCACTAAGGGCCCTTGGGCTAGGTCCGTAATCCCCTAGTTGCTCCCGGTGTGTAATGAGCGCCTCACATTCACCCCTGACAGCGGGGTGAATGTGAGGCATTATTGTAAAGCGCTTTAAGCATCTGATGCAGATGGAAAACGCTACATAAATGCAGTCCATTTACCATTTTTACCATTTAAAAGTCTTGTTGAGTTAATAATACCTCAGCGGTTATAAAAAAACATTTTAATAAAGTTAAATCGCCAGCACCCCCTACCATTTGGTGCCCTAGGTGACTGCCTATGCCTATCTCAAAGCTGCTAAGGGTTTCCAAGGTATGCAGAAGGTTTCTAACTGTAACCTTCTGGGATGCATATCGTTGAAAGTGAGAATGGACCTTTATGCTGCTGTGTGTGTGAAGTTACAGCTCAACACCTCCATCTAGTGTCTCTACCTGTGCAGTACAATTTAAATTTTATTTGTTGAAAGAAATGCAAAATACACTACCAACTTTTAATTCTTTTAACTAATTGTTCATCTTTAGTGAAAGCAGTGGCTTAAAAGGTTTGATATTGTGAATGTTGTACATGTTTAAGTTCCTAAATGTGCTTCGTGTTTGCCTCCGACTGCATGTGTTTTGCACCACGCTGCCAGGATTATATTTAATCTCATCACTCTTTCTCTCGCAGTTTCATGATGGCATAAAATCTGGGCCCTTTTTCTGACGAGGCATCTGTCTCAAATGCTGACTTGAATTTAAAGTAGTTGAAGCATATTTCACATCCCGAACCTCAACGGTGTGCAGCCCAAAGTGAGCAGAGCTGCAGACCAACCCTCAGAAAATAAATCAATAAATCTATTTTACAGCCGAGATAGTCTTCTTCACTGAAAAATCTTCTACGCTCTCCATTTAGCCCTGCTGTGAGAGCCCACTCAGGAGAAGTTTTACTATCAGGCTGACTCATTTTCCCTCTCAGGCTGTGAGTGTGTGTAATTAAACACAGGATCTCCTCCTGGTACAGTCACACAGTGCCGCCCCGGGTTTCCCACAGACATGCCCACATTGACTGCTGGTGTGACAGTTCGTGTTAAAATTTAGTTTTACTGCCACACATCCTCATTGTCTTTCACAATAAACACAATCCCCAAAACTACGGCTCTCATTTATTCATCCCGGGTCATGCGATTTACTGTCCTCTGACTTCTGGAAAGGGGGCTGCAGGGGTTTTTCTAAACCCCACCTGGTGGCTGCAAACATGACATGGTAAGTGGGTGACATTATCACGTTGTTATGTTCAAGCAGTCTGTGTCATATCAAAACTTGATGAAAAACGTGATGAATGTGTTTGTGTCAGCGTGACCATCACCTCTGCTAAGCAATAACAGAACATTTCATGGCACTGAGTTTTGTCCCAGACAGATATGAAGCACTTGGTTTTATCAGCGTAGACTGCACGCAACTGATGACATTTGGGCATGCGTCATGACTGTTTGTAAAGCAGTCAGGTCAAATTCAGTTTGTAACATTAAGTGGTCTGAGGACATTTGGACATGTGTCATGGAACATTCCAACGGGGCTTTAAAATGGGATGTATCGATCCATGCGTGCGATAACTCATCAGCGCTTTGAGGTGTTATTTTCATATCACGTACACATGCCATCTGGATAAAAACCTTGCATGAGTTTGCATGTCAGCACTTTGTGACCCTTGTGACCTCTGTGACCAAGGAAGGAAGGTCACACAGTCAAAACCTTGTCACTGAGGTAACTCAGTGCTTCCAGTTCTAACTTTCATATCGGATACATTGACCAAACTCTCGATTACGTGGATGATTGCGCTTGGGGGCGGAGGGACTAAGTTCTCCTTTCAGTAACCTCACTAAAAGCTTCGCCATGCACTTCATTACAACTGAAGTTAAGGAGGCAGGTCTAAAACCATTGTTCTCCTTGGGCATGGTTTCTTAGCAACAGGTATAATAATTGCCTTTTCTGTCTGTATTGCTACAGCGTGGAGATCTAAAGACCTCTGAAATGTAGGGAACCAGGCAGGTGTCAGTCCATCTGCACGTTCTTAATAGAGAAGCAGAGATACAGCCGGATCTCAGTCAACACCGAAATTTAATGGGTTCTTTCACGGGCGTTGGAAGTGGATTTGGGTTGGGGTGGTGGTGTGGTGGGGTGTCCCATGAGTCTGAAAAGAGCACATAAGAGGACACAAAAGGCTATACATCGTATTTGAACAGCACAAAGTTTAATTTCATTTATATAATGCCAAATCACAACAAAGCTGCCTCAAGACGCTTCACACACCAACCCCTAGAACAAGCACACAGGCGACAGTGGTAAGGAAAAACTCCCTCTGATGATGTTGAGGAAGAAACCTCAAGCAGACCAGACTCAAAGGGGTGACCCACTGCTTAGGCCATTCTAACAGTTTCAAGGTTTTTACAAAGTTTTACAAAGCTGATAAAACAGGAAACAGGAAATCAAAACATCTGCTGCACCAGTTTCAGACATGGCATTTCGGGGTCAGTCCAGCATCCCGTTGTCAACAGACACCAATCCCGTTGTTGGGGATTTTCTTGCTGGCAGATCTCTTCCTGGTAGTTTAATGTGGTGAGCGAAATCAAAGACTCAAAAGACTGTCAGGAAACGGACTACAAATGGTAAATGAACTCCATTTATATAGCGATTTTCCATCTGCATCAAAGCGCTTTACAATTATGCCTCACATTCACCCATTCACACAAACACACTCACACTTCAAAATCCGTTGTTATATTAAAAAGAAGCCTTCTCTGAACAGAGAGTTGCTACGACAGCGCTGGACTCTTGCAGCAAATGTCGCCTCAGAGTTGCAAGACCCCTGACATAGCGCCCTGCCTACAAAAGCCCTGACATAGCACCCCGCCTATGTTTTTAAGCCTGTGCTCGACCGACCCCCAGGTGTGCGGGTCTTGCCCTATTGCATTGATCAGTACATATGTGACTGGATGGAGAGTGTTGCATTTGACATTTGATGCGGGTGACATGCTAGCGTTGTTTATCTGAACAGTATGTGTTATATCAAAACTTTGTTATGCTTGTGTCTTGTGTCAGTGTGACAAGCAAAGAACAGTATGTTTCATGATGCCTGTTGCCCCAGACGGAGATATGAAGACATTAGTTTTATCAGTTATGTACGCTGTGTCATCAAGTGGTCTGAGGACAAGGGTCATGGGACATACTGTCCAACAACGTACAATGCCCTCCGCACCCGGGGCAGAGAGAAAAAGAGCAGAATCGTACAATCTTGATCACGCACAAACTGGGGAGACCAACTGTTTGACTGTTTTACCCTCATCAGTCTTTGGTTATTTTTACTGTCTGCAGTTTTGTTTCCTGTAGTCTTTGTTGTCTGGTTTTATTTGTGTTTCATTCCTGAGTTTATTTTATCATGGTTGCATTCCTATATTTGTTGTTGTTCCAACTAACTGTTTTGTAGTGAGCTTGGTTCGTTCTTCCTCTGTCACTCCCCAGCTCCGCTCTGTTAGTAATTTCCCACACCTGTCATTCATTTGTTCTTTAGTTCCTTTGTGTATTTAAGCCTGTGTTTGTCCATGTTACTTTGGTGGTTCCTTGACGTTGCTTCATGTCGGTTACATCTGGTTGTTCCAAGTTTTGTGATTATGTTGAGTCTTTCAGTCCCCTCTAGTTCTGTTGCTGTTTATCCTTCTAAGTCCTAGTTTAAGTTTGTTTATACCTTGTGTGGTTTAGGTACGCGTTTTGAGTTAACTCCTGATTTTCCCCTCGCCATCTTCACTGGGATTGTTGGACTGTTTTCACTTCTGTTTAATAAATCACCATTGTTTGCACCTTACTCCCTCTGGTTGGTGACTGCTCTGCATATTGGGTTCAATATAACTTTTGCTAAAAACCATAACAATGTACGAGTATTTTGGGTCAAGAATGGCGCAAAAACCGAACGTTGATAGAACTAATATTTTTAGAGAAGCTACTTATAATAATAATAATAATAATAATAATAATAATAATAACTAAGACTGCAAGCAGTCATATACGGGCCCTCGTTCCACGCAACCGCCTACCCAGGCCAGTGGGTGCCCTTGTGACCACATGTGGGCATGTGCATGCAGGGGCAACCACTCATCACACAATTAAAATTTTAAACAAATCACACAATGCATCAAGGAGATATGACATGTTGATTGTTCATCCACTAGGGGGCGCTCAGTGTACAAACAGAGTGTGTGTTCAGGGGCCAACCGTCATCATACATGTGAAGTTTCAAGTCAATCAGGGAAAGCATGAAGGAGTTATCATGACTTGATGTTCCATGGCAAAGGGTCAAAATGGCGGCACCATAGCGGCCACACCCTTCAACATAGAGAAAAGCTTTCGATAACTTTTGGTCAGTATCATCTTTGGATGCTGTCAAAGAAATTTGAAGTGCATTGGATGAAATCCCTAGGAGGAGTTCATTCAAATACAACATGTGGAAATCACGCCAAAATTTTCATGATGATGTGACAAAATTAAAGCCGTCAAAAGGAAGAAGGTAATTTCATGGCGAATGGGCAAGAAGCCGTTTTGAGCATGGGAAGAAGCCGAAATTTCGATTTCAAAAGTGAGAATAATAATAATAATAATAATACAATAGGGTCCTCGTAGGACGTTGCCTACTCAGGCCCTAACTAGGACTGCAAGCAGTCATATACGGGCCCTCGTTCAGCGCGACCTCATACCCAGGGCAGTGTGTTCTCTTGTGAACACATGTGGGCATGTGCATGCAGGGGCAACCACTCATGACACAGTTCAAATTTTAAACAAATCACACAATGCATCAAGGATTTATGACATGTTGATTGTTCATCCACTAGGGGCCAATCAGTGTACAAACAGAGGGGCTGGGTGTGTTCAGGAGCCAACCGTCATCATACATGTGAAGTTTCAAGTCAATCAGGCAAAGCATGAAGGAGTTATCATGACTTGATGTTCCATGGCAAAGGGTCAAAATGGCGGCACCATAGCGGCCACACCCTTCAAGATAGAGAAAAGCTTTCGATAACTTTTTGGTCAGTATCATCTTTGGATGTTGTCAAAGAAATTTGAAGAAAATTCAAAATGACCGACTTCTTGTTTGGAGTAGACTCATGGTGCATGAGACTTTTTTGTACGTCTATGCAAGTCACACGTGTACCAATTTTCATCTCCCTACTCCAAAAAAATCCCTATGGGGAGGGGTTTTTGAAATTTTCAAGATGGCACTATTGAGGCACTTTGCCCCGCCCATGGGCGAGGCCCCTATGAATTGTAGGAGGTTGTCATGCCTGACCTGTGTATCAATTTTCATGATGATATGACAAAATTAAAGCCGTCAAAAGGAAGAACGTAATTTCATGGCGAAGGGGCGATATTCGGTACGCCACCACACAGAAGCCGTTACTCGTACGTTCACGGCGATCATCGCCTATGTTCACCAAGTTGTTCTGCATGTTTTAGAAGTGGAAGGAAGTTGATGGTGTTAAGTTTGTGAAATCAGTATCTGTTTAAGTATAATGTTCCATGTCGAAGGGTCAAAATGGCGGCACCATAGCGGCCACACCCTTCGACATAAAGAAAAGCTTTCGATAACTTTTGGTCGGTATCGTCTCTGGGTGATATGGAAGAAATTTGAAGTGCATTGGACAAAATCCCTAGGAGGAGTTCGTTCAAATACAACATGTGGAAATCAAGCATAAATGAGAATAAAATTCAAAATGGCCGACTTCCTGTTTGGAGTAGACCCATAGTGCAAGAGACTTTTTTGTACGTCTATGCAAGTCACACAAGTGTACCAATTTTCATCTCCCTACTCCAAAAAAAAACCCTATGGGGAGGGGGTTTTGAAAGTTTCAAGGGGGCGCTATTGAGGCATTTTGCCCCGCCCATGGGCGACGCCCCTATGAATTGTAAGAGGTTGTCGTGCTCGACCAGTGTATCAATTTTCATGATCATTTGACAAAATTAAAGCCGTCAAAAGGAAGAACATAATTTCATGGCGAATGGACAATATTCGGCACGCCGCCACACGGACGCCGTTACTCGTAACTTCACGGCGTTCATTGCCTACGTTCACCAACGTGTTCTGCATGTTTTAGAACTGGAATGAAGTTGATTGGGTTAAGTATGTGACATCAGGACTTCTTAAAGTAAAAATAGGACATTTCTCACCACCACCAGGGGGCGCTATGGTGCAGGTGGTAACTTAAGATATGTAGATGTTCAGGGCGGAGCCCTCATCATGTCCAGCAAGTTTAAGGATCTACGATGAAGTATGTGGGCGTGACAGCCGTTCGAAGTGAAATGGCGTGCTCCGAAAAGCTCGCCAAAGTTTGACAACCCCTAGCAGCCACGCCTTTTGACTTAATTAGAATCTTTTGATAACTTTTGATCACCATTGTGTTGTGATGATTTTGACCAAATTTGAAGACGATCGGATGAAATCCCTAGGACGAGTTCGTTCAAATGTAATTAGTGGAAATGGCCAAAAATGGCAAAAAATTTGCTCAAAATCGAAACTTAAAATCAAAATAGCCGACTTCCTGTTGATATTTCACCATGACAGTAAGAGACTTTTTCGTGCATCCTGGCATGGTAAATATGTGTACCAAATTTCGTGAGGCTACGACGAAAAAAGCCCAAGGCGGAGGGGTTTTTGAAAATTTGTTGGGAGTGGTATTTCGCGATTTTTGTGCGACCATGTGCGATGCCCCCAAAATATTGAATTTTGTATCTGGCCGGACGACTTTGGGAAGTTTGGTGAGTTTTTGAGCATGGGAAGAGGCCGAAATTTCAATTTCAAAAGTGGCAATAATAATAATAATAATAATAATAATAATAACTAGGACTGCAAGCAGTCATATACGGGCCCTCATTCCGCGTGACCGCCTACCCAGGGTAGTGTGTTCTGTTGTGAGCAGATGTGGGCATGTTCATACAGGGGCAACCACTCATCCCACAGTTCAAATTTCAAGCAAATCTCACAATGCATGAAGGAGTTATGACATGTTGATGGTTCATCCTCTAGGGGGCGCTCAGTGTACAAACAGAGGGGCCAGGTGTGTTGAGGGGCCAACCGTCATCATACATGTGAAGTTTCAAGTCAATCAGGCAAAGCATGAAGGAGTTATCATGACTTGATGTTCCATGGCGAAGGGTCAAAATGGCATCACCACAGCGGCCACACCCTTCAACATAGAGAAAAGCTTTCGATAACTTTTGGTTAGTATCATCTGTGGATGCTGTTAAATAAATTTGAAGTGCATTGGACAAAATCCCTAGGAGGAGTTCGTTCAAATACAACATGTGGAAATCACGCCAAAATGACAAGAAAATTAAAAATGGCTGACTTCCTGTTTGGAGTAGACCCATGGTGCAATAGACTTTTTTGTACGTCTATGCAAGTCACACATGTGTACCAATTTTCATCTCCCTACTCCAAAAAAAAAAACCTATCGGAAGTGTTTTTTTAAATTTTCAAGGGGGCGCTATTGAAGCACTTTGCACCGCCCATGGGCGAGGCCCCTATGAATTGTAGGAGGTTGTCATGCTTGACCTGTGTATAAATTTTCATGATGATATGACAAAATTAAAGCCGTCAAAAATAACGTAAATTCATGGCGAAGGGGCGATATTCGGTACGCCACCACAAAGAAGCCATTACTTGTAAGTTCACGGCGTTCATCGCCTATGTTCACCAACTTGTTCTGCATGTTTTAGAAGTGGAAGGAAGTTGATGGTGTTAAGTTTGTGACATCAGTACCTGTTTAAGTATAATGTTCCATGGCGAAGGGTCAAAATGGCGGTGCCATAGCGGCCACACCCTTCGACATAAAGAAAAGCTTTCGATAACTTTTGGTCAGTATCATCTGTGGGTGATGTGGAATAAATTTGAAGTGCATTGGACAAAATCCGTAGGAGGAGTTCGTTCAAATACAACATGTGGAAATCACGCCAAAATGAGAAGAAAATTCAAAATGGCCGACTTCCTGTTCGGAGTAGAGCCATGGTGCAAGAGACTTTTTTGTACGTCTATGCAAGTCACACAAGTGTACCAATTTTCATCTCCCTACTCCAAAAAAACCCCTATGGGGAGGGTTTTTTGAAAGTTTCAAGGGGGCGCTATTGAGACATTTTGCCCCGCCCATGTGCGACGCTCCTATAAATTGTAAGAGGTTGTCGTGCTTGACCTGTGTATCAATTTTCATGATCATTTGACAAAATTAAAGCTGTCAAAAGGAAGAACGTAATTTCATGGCGAATGGGCAATATTCGGTACACCGCCACACGGACGCCGTTACTCGTAACTTCACGGCGTTTATCGCCTATGTTCACCAATTTGTTCTGCATGTTTTAGAACTGGAATGAAGTTGATTGGGTTAAGTATGTGACATCAGGACCTCTTAAAGTAAAAATAGGACATTTCCCGCCACCACCTGGGGCGCTATGGCGCAGGTGGGAACTTAAGATATGAAGACGTTCAGGACGGAGCCCTCAACATGTCCAGCAAGTTTAAGGATCTACGATGAAGTATGTGGGCGTGAAAGCCGTTTGAAGTGAAATGGCATGCTCCGAAAGCTCGCCAAAGTTTGACGTCCCCTAGCAGCCACGCCTTTTGACTTAATTAGAATCTTTTGATAACTTTTGATCACCATTGTGTTGTGATGATTTTGACCAAATTTGAAGTCGATCGGATGAAATCCCTAGGACGGGTTCGTTCAAATGTAAGTACTGGAAATGGCCAAAAATGTCAAAAATTTGCTCAAAATCGAAACTTAAAATCAAAATGGCCAACTTCCTGTCGATATTTCACCATGACAGTAAGAGACTTTTTCGTGCGTCCTGGCATGGTAAATATGTGTACCGAATTTCGTGAGGCTACGACGAAAAAAGCCCAATGTGGAGGGGTTTTTGAAAATTTCTAGGGGGCGTTATTTCGTGATTTTTCTGCGACCATGTGCGAGGCCCCCAAAATATTGAATTTCGGATTCGGCCGGACGACTTTGGAAAGTTTGGTGAGTTTTTGAGCATGGGAAGAGGCCGAAATTTCGATTTCAAGAGTGAGAATAATAATAATAATAATAATAATAATAATAACTAGGACTGCAAGCAGTCATATACGGGCCCTCGTTCCGCGCGGCCGCCTACCCAGGCCAGTGGGTGCCATTGTGACCACATGTGGGCATGTGAATGCAGGGGCAACCACTCATCACACAGTTAAAATTTTAAACAAATCTCACAATGCATGAAGGACTTATGACATGTTGATTGTCCATCCACTAGGGGGCGCTCAGTGTGCAAACAGAGGGGCCAGGTGTGTTCAGGGGCCAACCGTCATCATACATGTGAAGTTTCAAGTCAATCAGGCAAAGCATGAAGGAGTTATCATGATTTGATGTTCCATGGCAAAGTGTCAAAATGGCAGCACCACAGCGGCCACACCCTTCAACATAGAGAAAAGCTTTTGATAACTTTTGGTCAGTATCATCTTTGGATGCTGTCAAAGAAATTTGAAGTGCATTGGACAAAATCCGTAGGAGGAGTTCGTTTAAATACAACATGTGGAAATCACGCCAAAATGAGAAGGAAATTCAAAATGGCCGACTTCCTGTTTGGAGTAGACCCATGGTGCAAGAGACTTTTTTGTACGTCTATGCAAGTCACACGTGTACCAATTTTCATCTCCCTACTCCAAAAAAACCACTATGGGGAGGGGTTTTTGAAAGTTTCAAGGGGGCGCTATTGAGGCATTTTGCCCCGCCCATGGGCGACGCCCCTATGAATTGTAAGAGATTGTCGTGCTCGTCCTCTGTGTCAATTTTCATGATGATGTGACAAAATTAAAGCCGTCAAAAGGAAGAACGTAATTTCATGGCGAATGGTCAATATTCGGCACGCTGCCACACGGACGCCGTTACTCGTAACTTCACGGCGTTCATCGCCTCCGTTCACCAATTTGTTGTGCATGTTTTAGAAGTGGAATGAAGTTGATTGGGTTAAGTATGTGCAAAAATTTGATCAAAATCGAAAATTAAAATCAAAATGGCCAACTTCCTGTCGATATTTCACCATGACAGTAAGAGACTTTTTCGTGCATCCTGGCATGGTAAATATGTGTACCGAATTTCGTGAGGCTACGATGAAAAAACCCCAAGGAGGAGGGGTTTTTGAAAATTTCTAGGGGGCGCTATTTCGCGATTTTTCTGCGACCATGTGCGATGCCCCCAAAATATCAAATTTCGTATCTGGCCGGACTCCTTTGGAAAGTTTGGTGAGTTTTTGAGCATGGGAAGAGGCCGAAATTTCAATTTCAAGAGTGAGAATAATAATAATAATAATAATAATAATAATAATAATAATAAACATCGCAATTATAATAGGGTCCTCGTAGGACGTTGCCTGCTCGGGCCCTAATAATAATAATAATAAATAATAAAAATAATAATAATAATAAACAGCGCAATTACAATAGGGTCCTCGTAGGACGTTGCCTACTCGGGCCCTAATAAACAGCGCAATTACAATAGGGTCCTTGTAGGACGTTGCCTGCTCGGGCCCTAATAATAATAATAATAATAATAATAGTAATAATAATAAATAATAATAAACAGCGCGATTACAATAGGGTCCTCGTAGGACGTTGCCTACTTGGGCCCTAATAATAATAATAAATAATAATAATAAACAGCGCAATTACAATAGGGTCCTCTTAGGACGTTGCCTACTCGGGCCCTAATAATAATAATATTAGTGTGTATATGATAAAAGGCTTTACAAAAATACAAAAATTACTTATTGTAGTTTGAAGAATTCGATTTACCGATTTTGTTATTGTTTTTGGATTTGTGCATTGGGTACTCTTGTTTGTCTGGTTGTGTTTTGAAATTTTAGTTCATTGATTAATTTATATTGTTTGTGCACGCGTCTTTGGTATTTGTTGGTATGTATACATGCTTTATTTGTTATACTAAGAGGGGTGGATATTTATATTCTTTGCTTCTGTCTTCACCCTTTCGGCCACATGGGTATACGTTGTTCTTTGTATGAGTTTTTGTTATTGTTGATATGTGTGCCGAATAAATAAATTCATTCATTCATAACAAGAATTTAAACAATTTATAAATATATTAAGACACTAAATTAACATTCAAAAAAGTATGTAATTAACGGGAAATAAAAGGGCTGAGTTCTTGTAAAGAAGTAATATTCCAGCTCAAAGTTCAGCAATGAGTATCAAATGTTTGGTTCAGTAGAGGAGGATTCTCACGTCAGATTTCATTCTTCTTTTGATAAATGAACTTTGATTGCAATTCCTTTGATACTAATTTTATCTTTGATCTTAGATCCTGTGATTATTTTGATCATTATTACAGGATCACACAAAGTAATAATCAGGATGAAAAGCTGCATAATCAGGATCAAAGGTTAGGATCAAAGATGGTCACCGAGCACTGTTTCTTAAACTTTTGCAGACTAATAATCATTTAATCAATTAAAAACAATTGTGGACCACCAACCACCTTCAGATAATAATGAAAGTAATAGATATATACCTCTGTGTATTGGACTTTGGAGCAATTTTAAATAGTTTTAGGAACACTTTTCAATTGGAATACAACATTAATTTATAATGTGATATTTTACCAATATACTTATGGCCCACTAGGGGTCAGTCACGGACCACTAATTGTCTGCGAACCACTGTTTGAGAAAGGCTGCTGTTGTGGATTCTTGATCATACAGCTCCATGCATGATGGATGACTGAGACATTTTGGGACTGATCCAGAAAACGGGCATGATTCTCCATCTTTTGCATTTTGAAAAACCAACATTTCTCAACATTGCACCCAGTGAGTCAAACTTTCACACATTCTTGAGAAATGCTGGTTCTCAATCAGCACATATTCCATTATTACTGATAATTGAGCTTTGATGGTAATTCCTTTGATACTCATCTCACTTTTCCTCTTAGATCCTTTGATTGTTGTGATTGTTATTTCAGAATAAAAGAAACTAATAATCAGGATCAAAGCTCAGTGATCAGGATCAAATTTTAGGATCAAAGATGACTGTAGAGGATCCCCAACCATGTATCATGTCATATTTCATTCTGTCACTGTTAACTGAACTTTGATCCAAATTCCTTTGATACTCATCTTATCTTTATGCATGGATCCTTTTTGATTGTAATAACAGGATAAAAGAAAATAATAATCAGGATTAAAGCTCAGTGATCAGGCTCAAAGGTTAGGATCAAAGATGACTGTGGAAGATTCCCAACTATACAGCTCCACATATCACATTAAGCATTCATTCTGTCTTGTCAAGCCCAAATTATAGTAGCACACCTCATTTCCTCAAAGGACTTAAGGTGATAGTTCCAGAGATATACACATTCTGTCTGCACAACCAGTTCAGAACTTTGTGGTATGAGCCCAACAGTCCGGATGTGTTGAGGATTATCTACTTTCACACTGTATGATTATGGCTCCACCTATAATATCCATCATAAGTAATTTGAGTGTTCTTCTAAAAAGGATAATGTGTTCCTACCTGAGCATCTTGGCAGGAAATTATCCAAGATAAATACGTCTTGCTTCTTTCTGATGGTTTCAGATCACCCATGATAAGTTTCCAAGAGTTTACATGCTTCAGTGGCTGTGATTGAGAGGCCGCACACACACTGCAACATTTGCCTGGTCATCTTTGCGTTACCTGATTCCTGGTCAGCACAGAAATGTAAACTTAGATTTTCTGAAATCTTTTGGGGTAATGATCCTATCAAATTGTCTTTGCAGATGTAACCAATAATACAAATTCAAGGGCATGTTGCACCTTTGCTGCCAAAACCGTGATCCTGCCCAGACATGATATCAGTGTGCATCTTGTGCAGAGGTAGGCAACCAGGGTCAAGATTGCCCTTCATAGTAAGTTGGCCATTCCCAGCATATTATTGCCCACCCTTCATCTTGGGTGTTCCAGTCACAGCTGGCATGATTCAGCTTGAGATCAGATCTCATTTCCTTTCAGAAAGACCACGACCCCAATCTCACACCCATCACAAAGCAACACACAACACAACGCAAGTGCCATTAGAAGTTTCCAATAAGTGGCAAACCCCTGTGCTGAAAAATGAAGCTAATACAGAAGTGCCAAATGTTGCAATTTCTTGAATGGCTCTGAAAGCTAGTCACTTCACATAGACCTCCATGTTAACCCTCTGGGGTCCGAGGACATTTTGTGGACAGTTCACTCGCCTGGCATAAATGTTTTCTTATTGCTGTTAAGAGTTCTCCCTGCATCCCACAATCAAGTTTTACGTCTCTTTTTTTCAGGACAACCTGTGCTTTCAGAATATATATGTTTTTGTTGTGTTTTATAAGTGTAATAAAGGTTTACAGTCAAAAATAGGCAAGGAAAAAATAAAGTGAAAAATAATTTCCCACACACATTTATTCAAAACACACAGCAAACTATAGTAAACAACTGTTTTGACACTTTATAATGGTAATTTGAGGTCTTGTGTGAAAGACTGTACAACAAAAAGGTTCAAACAATAAACACAAATGCACATTTTGAACAATATATACAAAATGGTCTATGCATTTTTTTGTGCATTGATACGGTAAACAGTGCTTTGCACGGAGAAAGCACCAGAGTTATCCAGTAACATTCACATGCAAACTAGTGGAGCAATCCTGATAGTTACACACTCTCTGTTTGAGCACGTGAGATTGTCATCAGAGGCTCTCCGTCTGCTCCTGCTTTCACTGATTGCTGTGCGTAATGGCGCAGGGCACACTGAGTATGTACTAATAGTATGTACTCATTGGAGCACCCAGGGGGCTATTCAAATGGGCCAACTAGTAACATATCACTCCTGAAAATGATCTTTGGCTTTTCCCGTGAGGTAAATCTGCCCTACGATTGGATTTTGGAAAACCATGTGATGGTGAACCAATTCCGATTGGACGCTCACATTGTGCACGTCATCACACAGCTTCTATGAGGAGTACAAAGATGGCTGATGGCTGGCTCGAAAATCCACGTAGTTAACTTTTCAGCAAAAAAAAAAAAAAAACATTTCTATCTCATATCATTAAAAAGTTATTTATAATTTAGTAAGGCTTGGTCTTAGCCGTCGTATACAACGGCGTCGGCCCCAGAGGGTTAAAACATCATTCATCATGTCAAAGTTACACTGGTCTTGCCCACGTGCCACCTCTTTACCCATATATGGGTTGGCCTGGAGTTCAGGTAGGAAAGGTCATAGACTGACAAAGATGTCGCCATTTGGAGCTGTCCATTTCAAACGGGTTCTTCAGAAACCCTACTGTTGACGTTACGGAGTGTTTGTCCAGTATATATACAGTCACAAATCAATATGTGCACGGGTGTGCCAGCATAAGTGGATGTTCATTGCCATCTTGAGGCAGCATGAAGTGATTGAACCATAAAACAAGTTGAAAGTCAAATCCAAAGTTTTCTGCTGTTTATAAAAGTGCAACTTCAAACACACCCCACATGCTGTTTGCTACACTAATAAATAATCACACATTCTTTAACAATTAAAACTACACAAATGTGGGCAAAGCAGAAAACTGTACAAATTACAATCTGTGGAGAACTATGGAGAATCAGGACATTCTGGTATTTTCAGAGGGCATTTGTTTGTCAGACCTCCAGAGATGTTTGCTGAGTGACTCACGGCGCTCAGCTACCTGCATAATACAGCAGCAGGGTGATGCAAGCTTCAAGGTTTTGAGTAGGTGCTTCTGCAGCAGTCACTCAGCAACATCTTTTGCTGGGGGCAGGAAATTAGTCATCTATTCATTAACGTACACATGAATTCATTCATCAGCAATTAAACTGTGTGTTTGTGCAGCTGAATACCAAATTCCATTTAAAAATATGTGTGTGTGTGTGTGTGTGTGCTGAAGATGAAATCCTCCTTTTGCGGAGGTGGCAGCGATGGCAGAGGAGCACGTCTGAGGCTCTCTGTGTGAGTCACAGCAGCTCAGGGCTCCTCGTGATGATGCCGCCGTTGAGGTTGTGTAGGAGTCTAGGCCGCGAGTGTGCCTTCTTCAGAGCACGTAGAAGCAGAACACCATGGGTGGAGATTTGCCTACCTGCCAAGGTCTCAATGGATCAAACATGACAGTGACGAGGAGCTGCAGGAAACGTGTTCCACAGTCACTGCACACTGTGGAAACCACAAAGGGTGAGTGAGAAAATAAGGTTTTCTATCATTTAATATCACTGCTTTAAAAAAAGTTATAAAAGCACTGAGAAATGTTAAAATATATTAAATATATATTGCATCCAAAATAATCACCTTTAAGCTGACAACTCAGCCACATGAGGTGTGCAGTCGGTACATTCAGAGTGTCGGTCCCAAGCCCAGATAAAGGAGGAGGAATGCATCAGGAAGGGAATCCGGCATTAAATAAGCCATAATTAAAGATGCAGAATACAAATCAAATTTCCATACCGGACCAGTCGAAACCCGGGTTAACAACGACCGGTGCTGTCGTTTTCTTTCTTCAGAAAATAATTACCATTTAAATTGCAAAGGGTTCACTATTTTGAAACATTTCAAGTGATACATTGAAAATGGTTCAGAAAATGGGTCACAGTTTACAAATGTTCAAAACAGTTAATAGAACAACTGATTCAGAACATTATTTACTGTTTCCAAATGATCAACATAGTGAATAAAACAATTACTTCAGGAAATAATTCATTTTCCACATAATCAAAACGGCGAATAAAACAGCTGTTCAGAAATTCATTCAATATTTCCAAATGATCAAAATAGTGAATAAAAGAATTGCTTCAGAAAATGATTCACTGTTTCCAACTGATTGAAATAGTGACTAAAACAACTGCTTCAGACAAATAACCACTGTTCTCAAATGCTTGAAATAGCAATTGAAACAGTTGTTTCTCATTAATTTAATCCGAGTGAAATTGGGGAAAATGGCTCAGTTTCAATTTAAAGCTATTTTCGAAACCCTTGAAACAGTAAACAAATCCATGGGTTCATAAATTCTTTATTCGTTCCAAATGTTCAGAATAGCAAATAACACAAATGTTTTAAAAATGATTCAGTGCTTTAAAATGCTCAAAACAGTTACTGGAATAATTGCTTCAGAAAGTTTTTTACTGTTTCAAAATACACAAAACATTAAATGAAACAAAAAAAAAAAAAAAAATGAAATGCTGAAACACCAGAAAATAATTCATGGAATTAAAAAAAAAAATAAAATTTTAAAAACGTTTTGAAAACTTGAAACAAGTTTTGAAGTTTTGAAACCCTTATAACATAAAATGAAATAATAGGTTCACAAATTGGTTCACATTTTTGTGAACACAGTATTGACATCTAATGGTTATTGGCACCCCTCCACCCCAACGATGAATTCTTGTTTATGATCTGGGCTCAGTTTGCTTCATATATGACTGGTTTTAAGGACACATAATACAGGCAGGAAGGAAAAAGACAAATCTGACACCAGTCTCTCAAACCCACAGATCAGTCTGACACTACAACGTGTTTACTTTAGTTTGAGGAAGTCATGGATGAGCTGCAAAATGTCTTATTTAATTTAACGCTTCTGAATGTGTCATGTCACACTTCCTGTGACCTCAGCGTGAGCCGGCCGCGACACGACACATTCAGGGTAACACGTGTCTTGGCCGCCTTCCCCGCCAGATGAGTCAACAATGAAACACGCTTGTGCCAAGCGAACTGTTTTCTCTGATCTCTTGCCTCTCCTCCTTCATGGCATCTCTACCCACAATGCCCTGCCACAGCAGCCGGTGATTCATACACACATCACTGTCTGAGGTTTAAAAATAAGTCATACAGGAGGACGTGGCCCACCGTCCAGCAAAGACAACAAGGAGCACAGACACCCAGCTGTGATGTACTGATGCATCATGGGAGATCCAGAGGGCTGGGGTTGCAGGTTTGTGTCCGTCAAAGTCAGGTCCACTTCAATTTAGAAAATTGGAAAATTGAATTTAATTAAATTTATTTTGTCAACATGTTACACAAAATTGTATTAGGTTAGTCAAAAGCAAAAATATTGAGTTCATCTAAACTTGTATTGTTATAAAACATTATTTTAACGTGACAAACATGTATTCTAAGTAAAATGAAAACAAACAAAAAAAAGATTAAAAAAAGATAATATGAAGTTCCCAGCACACTTTATGAGTGTGTGTGTGTGTGTGTATATATATATATATATATATATATATATATATATATATAGTATATATATATATATATATATACAGTGAGGAAAATAAGTATTTGAACACCCTGCAATTTTGCAAGTTCTCCCACTTAGAAATCATGCAGGGGTCTGAAATTTTCATCTTAGGTGCATGTCCACTGAGAGAGACATAATCTAAAAAAAAAAAAATCACAATGCATTATTTTTTAATAATTTATTTGTATGTTACTGCTGCAAATAAGTATTTGATCCCCTACCAACCAGCAAGAATTCTATCTCTCACAGACCTGTTAATTTTTCTTTAAGAAGCCCTCTTATTCTGCACTCTTTACCTGTATTAATTGCACCTGTTTGAACTTGTTACCTGTGTAAAAGACACCTGTTCACACACAATCAATCACACTCCAACCTGTCCACCATAGCCAAGACCAGAGAGGGTTGACCTACAGTCTCAATGAGAGCAAATGTACCACCAATAGTGATCATCTATCCAGACGTTATTTCTCATAACTGCATTAGTCTGACGCTTCTTTGTTTTAGCATCCTGCAGCAGCCTGTATTGATCTTGATCATGCTCTTATGAACAGAAATCAGTGTTAACATGGTTTGTTTAGTCCTTTGCAGTGGCTACAACACTGTCTACAGAGGGAAATACAAGATATTTGTGATGCTACATCATTCATGCAATGCTCATTAGGCAGGATAGGGTTTAAAATCTATTAAAATGCTGAGTGATGGATATAAATATATAATTTAGCTTGGAAATAAGTACAGTGCAGCCAGAAAGTATTCACAGCGCTTCACTTTTTCCATGTTTTGTTAGGTTAGAGCCTTATTCCAAAATGGATGAAATTCATTTCTTCCTCAAAATTCTGCACACAATACCCCATAATGACAATGTACAAATATGAAAAATGTTTTTTGCATTTTTTACCTATATATATATATATATATATATATATATATATATATATAAACCTAAGAAATCACATAAATATAAGTGCATAAGTATTCACAGCCTATGCCATGAAGCTCAAAAAAGAGCTCAGGTGCATCCTGTTTCCAGTGACCATCCTCGAGATGTGTCTACAGCTTAATTGGAGTTCACCTGGGGTAAATTCAGTTGATTGGACATGATTTGGAAAGACACACACCTGTCTACATATAAGGTCCAACTTTTTGCATGTCAGAGCACAAACCAAGCATGATGTCAAAGGAATTGTCCTGTAGACCTCTGAGACAGGACTGTCTCGAGGCACAAATCTGGGGAGGGTACAGAAACATTTCTACTGCTTTGAAGGTCCCCAATAAGCACGGGGACCTTCAAAGCTTGTAAATGGAAGACATTTGGATCCACCAGGACTCTTCCTAGAGCTGGCCACCTGTCTAACCTGAGTGATGGGGGGAGAAGAGCCTCAGTCAGGGAGGTGACCAAGAACCTGATGGTCACTCTGTCAGAGCTCCAGCATTCCTCTGTGGAGAGAGGAGAACCTTCCAGAAGGTCAACCATCTCTGCAGCAATCCACCAATTAGGCCTGTATTGTAGAGTGGCCAGACGGAAGCCACTCTTTAGTAAAAGGCACATGGCAGCCACCCTGGATTTTACCAAAAGGCACCTGAAGGACTCTCAGACCAGGAGAAATAAAACTCTCTGGTCTGATGAGACAAAGATTGAAACTCTTTATTTTTAAGGAAACCAGGCACCGCTCATCACTTAGCCAATACCATCCCTACAGTGAAGCATGGTGGTGGCAGCATCATGCTATGGGGATGTTTTGCAGAAGCAGGAACTGGGAGACTAGTCAGGATTGAGGGAAGGATGAATGCAGCAAAGTACAGAGACATCCTGGATGAAAACCTGCTCCAGAGCGCTCTTGACTTCAGACTGAGGCGACGGTTCATCTTTCAGCAGGAATATGACCCTAAGCACAAAGCCAAGATATCAAAGGAGCAATGAAGTAGAAATACTTTGTTATTGTACTTACAGTGGAGGAAATAAGTATTTGATCCACTGTCAATTTTGCAGGTTTTCCCACCTACAGTGAATGGAGAGGTCTGTAATTTTTATGATAGGTACACTTCAACTGTGAGAGACAGAATCTAAAAAAAAATCCAGATAATCATATTGTGTGATTTTTAAATAATTTGCATTTTATTGCATGAAATAAGTATTTGATCACCTACCAACCAGCAATAATTCTAGCTCTCACAGACCTGTTAGTTTTTCTTTAAAGTAGATCTGTTTTGAAATAAATGTGGTCAGATCTCAGAAAGAAATAGCTGATATGTATTTATAAGACCCTTATAAATGCAGTAAAGTAAATCTGCACAGCCAATTTGGAATTCAGCGGAGAAATCTTTGTTTAAAAATGACAATTTGCAGCTAAAATTTGGCCCTCTGTGAAAGCTGTTTGTACATCCGGGACATTGCTGTGATGCAAGGGGAAGACAGGGTGCTAGCGCCTTCAGTCCGATCCCGCTTGTTTGAGTGAATGCAATAGTAGCTATTTCTCAATGAAATTGATTTTATCTGTTACTAATGTTACTGTTTCTACACATCCTGGGTTTCAACATCCAAAGTAAGCTGCAATGAATGTGAGATACAGCTCTGCATGCTCAGATCAGCTGAGACATCGGGCGACGTTCTTCCCGACCCTTACTGTTCCAGCCCGCTCGCTAGCGCAGCATGCGAGCGGGTTGTCGCGGTAAACCTGACCCCAGCCCTGCTCCGTGAGAAATATTGGCTTGCATGGGAGTGCCTCTGTCTGTTCACTCATACTGCAGCTGCATTGATCATGCAGATCCTACTTAACATTGCAAAAAGTCCAGAAAATATCATTTTTATGCAGTCCACAAGCATTCAGTCTTAGAGCAAGATAATATAAAACTCACCAATAATTGTTTTTTACGGGGAAATATGATCGAATATAGATCTAGTCTGAAGGCAAAACAATCATAACCTCGAAATGGCGGTTGGCTAAAGACAGTAGATTTTCAAAGCGACGCCACTCAATCAAATGGGCGTATGAAAAAGTCCCCAAAAATAATTTTCAGGCAAAAATAAAACAAATGTATACTCACCAAACGTACCGCAAGACAATATGAAGTTTTAAAAAAAGTCGATCCTTCCGTTTAAGACAAATAAAAAGGGGTGCTTTGTAAGAGATGCAACTGATGTAATCCACAAATTACAGTTGATGCGCGCAATGCATGCTGGGATAGGGTCTTCTCTCTTACGTCTCAGCAACGTCCCGGATGTGATGACAGTTTTGCGGAGGGCCAAATTTTAGCTGTAAATTTGTCATTTCTTAAACGAAGATTTTTCCGTTGAATGACAGATCTGGGCTTGCAGATTTACTTTACTACATTCAGAAGGATCTTATGTGTAAATATAAGTCATTTTCTGACTGCATTTATTTCAAAGCAGGTCTACTTTAAGAAGTCCTCCTATTCTGCACTCTTTACCTATATTAATTGCACCTGTTTGAACTGTTACCTGTATAAAAGACACCTGTTCACGCAATCAATCACACTCCACCTGTCCGCCAAGACCAAAGAGCTGTCTAAGGATACCAGGGACAAAACTGTAGACCTGCCAAGGCTGGGATGGACTACAGGACAACAGGCCAGCAGCTTGGTAGAAGACAACAACTGTTATGATTATTTATTAGAAAGTGGAAGAAACACAAGATAATCTCCCTTGGTCTGGAATTTCATGCAAGATTTCACATTGTGGGGTAAGGATGATTCTGAGAAAGCTCAGAACTACACAGGAGGACCTGGTCAATGACCTGAAGAGAGCTGGGACCACAGTCACAAAAATTACATTAGTAACACATGATGCTGTCATGGTTTAAAAGCCTGCAGGGCAGCAAGGTCCCTCTGCTCAAGCCAGCACATGTCCAGGCCCGTTTGAAGTTCACCAGTGACTGGATGATCCAGAGGAGGCATGGAAGAAGGTCATGTGGTCAGATGAGACCAGAATAGAGCTTTTGGAATTAACTTCACTTACCATGTTTAGAGGATGAGAACACCCCAAGAAAACCATCCCAACCATGAAGCATGGGGGTGGAAACATCATACTCTGGGGTGCTCTTCTGCAAAGTGGACAGGACGACTGCACCGTATTGAAGGGAGGATGGATGGGGTCATGTATTGTGAGATTTTGGCAAACAACCTCCTTCCCTCAGTAACAGCATTGAAGATGGGTCATGACTGGGTCTTCCAGCATGACAATGACCCCAAACACACAGCCAGGGCAACTAAGGAGGGGCTCTGTAAGAAGCATTTCAAGGTCCTGGAGTGGCCTGGCCAGTCTCCAGACCTGAACTCAATAGAAAATCTTTGGAGGGAGCTGAAACTACAAACCTGAAAGATCTGGAGAAGATCTGTATGGAGGAAGTGGACCAAAATCCCTGTGCAGTGTGTGTAAACCTGGTGAAAAACTACAGGAAACTGACCTCTGTAATGGCAGACAAATGTTTCTGTACCAATTGATAAGCTCTGTTTTGCTAGGGGTCAAATACTTATTTCATGCAATAAATGCAAATTAATTATTAAAAGTCATACAATGTGATTTTGTTTTTAGATTCTGTCTCTCACAGTGAAGTGTACCTACAATAAAAATTACAGACCTCTCCATTCTTGTAGGTGGGAAAACTTGCAAAATTGACAGTGGGTCAAATACTTATTTCCCCCACTGTAAGTAGAATTTTGACGTATCTGTACTTTAATTCATTATTTACATTTCTGGTGACTTTCACTTTTACTCCACTACGTTTCCTCAATGAAATGTATACTTTTACTCCGATACATTTCCCTTATACATTTTTGTTACTTGTGATTGGGCAATGCCTGTTTGCAGAGGTGAAAGTAAGCCAGAGCGCAGCGCCTTCACTCCTGCACCCATCAGTTCGTGTTGACATAAAACCACATTTAAAAGACAAAAAAGTGGCACAGAGGAGGGTTTTCTTTCACCAAAACATCAAATCTAGGCTTGCATCTCAGATGTTATCTTCTGACAAATTGTAGCTGAACTTTCAGGTCTCTTTTTAGTAAAATCCTCCTCTGCTCCACTTCAATCATGAATCTGTATAACTGGGAGATACAAAAATGCAAAAACAGGCACTATGCACAATTTCTCAAATCACAGCCACAGAAGCCTGTAACTTTTTCTGGGTTGTCTCTGTGTCTTGGTGGCTTTCCTCACTCTTCTCCTTCTTGCACAGTCACTACAGTTTTTGAGAGCTGTCTACTCCACACAGATTTACCATAGAGTGGCATACTGTTTGTGTTTCTTCATAACTGATGTAAATAAAATTCAAGACGTATTCCATGGACTTGGAAATGTTCATGATCCATCCCCTGACTTGTCTGAAGAAAACTGGCAATTAAACTGATTATTTACAGGTATTATACCAAAGGGGCTGATTACTTACGCAAACCATCATCTGGATTTTATATTTCTAATTAATTTAGTATCAAGTTGTAGAAATTTACTTTCAGTTGAATCTAAGGAATATATTGAGAAGCCTGATGTACTTTTTTTTATTTGAAAATGCCATAAACATGAAAAGCGTGAAATACCAAGGGGCCTGAATACGTTTGCAAAGCCACTGTATCTGAGTTAACAACACACTTAAGGGTAAAAACATCAGTACCGACAAAACTGGCTGGCATGTCGTGTTTCATTTTCATCTCATTTTTAGAATCAGTTGCGTAAAAGCCGAGCCACATTTTGGATTTGAGAGCCCAAAGGCGTTTGGTTGCTTTGCAGTGGTTCGTGGCGGTGACGTCTTGAAAAGTTTTTTTTTAAACTTTTCCTTAAATTTGCACACCGTTCAGCTATAAATGACTGTTCTGTTTGACAAGAGCCTGGTCTGTTGTGTTTTAACAGAAAAGTGCGTGTGGTCTTCCAGGAAAATGACAGTATTCAGAAGAACAACGGCAGCTTTCTTTACAGCTTCATACATCCACCTTACTTCACTCATCCGTCACCACACCAACTGCTTAGCCAGAGGCGGATCACCATTTATGGGGCTGAGGCCCCCTCCTGGTTTCTCCAGACACCACACTGGCTTTATTTTCTGTCGCTGTTTTACTCTCCACTCATTTTGGGTTTTACTTTTACTCAAAACTTGTACATGTTTTATGAGAAATTTACTTTGATACTTAAGTACTGTAAATGTTGGATATTTTGTTGTAATTCCTGCCAAAGGTGCATCAACAAAGTACTGAGTAATACTTGGAATACTTATTTAATGAATACTTATGTACATGTGATTTCTTAGTTTTTTATTTTTAATAAATTTGCAAAAAAATAAATAAAATGTTTTTCATGTTGTCATTATGGGGTGTTGTGAGTAAAATTTTGAGGAAAAAATGAATTTACTCCATTTTGGAATAAGCTTATAACATAACGTGGAAAAAGTGAAGCGTTGTGAATACTTTCCGGATACACTGTAATGGCACCTCAGAAGTGGCAAATACCAGTGCTGTTTTTTTTTTTTTTTCTGAAGGGGGATTTGATTCAGCATCTGATACCATCTTCCATCTCTTGCTTCCTGGAGCGCTGCCATTGATCTCTTTCCAAAAGATTGCAGCAAGCCATAAAAGCATTTCAGGACAGTCGCCAAGTTGTGCATATCCTAAAGTGGTTATGATGCACAAGGCTTTTAAAGCATTTGTGCTCCTGGATGTCTGTGTGAAGCTAAGCAAACCAACCTGAGATGATTAATAAGCACAAATGTATTATGGGAGTGTCTTGTATCAACTTCGACCAGGAGTGAGAGCTGTTGTAGTGGGAACACGGTGGAAATAAAAGTGAAAATGTTTTCTCTCAAAGTTTTCAGCAGCTCATTTTCACCTTGAAATCCAAAATGTAACACGTTTAAAACTGAGAGGAAAAAAAATGCATAGAAACACAGCAAATTCATGTCATTTTCATATAAATATTTATTGCAGAGGAGGTATCTTTTATGTACATGCTATCACACTGTAACACAATATAAATCTACCAAATATTCCCATATATTGATGCTATAAGCTTGTCATAGAGAAAGAGTTACAACAAGCACATAATACAGTGGGTTAGGTACAGTATTACTCACTATACAACTAACAGTCCATAAAATAAATAAATATATATATATATTTTTATTTTTTTTCTTATTTTTTGTCTATCAAGGGCAGTGAAACATCGGTCCTACTAATTTCTTGAATTCATGCAGAAGCCACAAGATCAAGATTAATGACATTACAGCATTGAGTAGTAGTAGTAGTAGTAGTAGTAGTAGAAGTACTAGTAGTAGCAATAATAGTAGTGTATTTGCCATTGGGTGACTTGGTTTGGTCAGAAGAGAAGTCAGGTTTAAATGATGCCTCTAGCCATCATAACGCACCATAGAAAAGATCCACAGTCGACAAACAGCTACAGGACACAGTATTGTCACTAGTACAATAACTATGATCTGGATTTGCACACCAAAGTAAGTGTTGAGTATCAAACTTTCACTGATTTATCAGTGGTACAGCTAAAATACAATGATAATCTCCAGCGAAACAGACAAGAAGACACTGGTTATGAATACACAAATAAATACATCGACAGCAATGGACCGACTCAACCGAGGGAGGCTACAGCAACAATTCAAGCTGTGCAACTAAACCAAAAAAATCAGACTGAAATGTCAATGTGGTAGATTTCAGAGTATTTTACTATTCTTGTACTGGGCTCAAAATAATACATATTTGTAAAAAAAAAAAAAAAAAAAAAAAAAAAAAAAATAAAAAAAAAAAAAAAAAAAAGGATGCCATCTTTAAATGCTATTTTACATTGTATTTAAAACTGTTTTCACAAGAAAAGTAGGTGGTTGATAAGTAGAGCCCGACCGATATATCGGCCGGCCAATATTATCAGCCGATATAAGCCCTTTCAAAGTACTCACTATCAGCCCGAAATTTTGCCAGATAGAACGCCGATAATTTCTCATAAACAGAACAGTTACTGAAATAATGTTTTTGTCTGCAATGTAAAATGTCCTTGCACTGTTTGTCCAGTAGATGGAGCTCTGACTCCATTCAACTGAGAGCTGCTTACACTTCTGCTTAAATATGTTCATCACCGGCCCCCGTAGTTCGCCGTCACACTGCACTGATTGGCTGACAAAAGCATACAAGTAAGTTTATAAGGATCTATATCCTTATCCTGAACATATATCTAAGTTGCAGCAACAAGAGGTACAAGATCAGATGTATTCCACAACTCTTTTTGAGGATATGTATTTGCTAATTTCACAAAGGTTTAATTCGTGATTGCATTTTTGACTTGAAATTCTTCTGTTATAACGTAATCAATATGAGGACAAAGCTTCAGCTTTTAGCTCATACCTTTTTTGTTAGGTCCAAAAAGACATTTTATTCATAAAAAAAATATATATAATATTGGCTGATTTATCGGCTATCGGCAAATCAGCAGTTTTATCGATTATCTGCGGTTTTTTTCATCCAATATCGTCATCGGCATCGACCTCAAAAAATCCATATCGGTCAGGCTCATTGATAAGTTTTGCACCTAAGGTGCAAGGGAACTCACTATACACCTCACAAAATTAACATCCAGTTCAACCCTGAGCGATTAGTAGGGGGAAAAAACAACCTGATCTATTTATTTTATTCAGTTTGCTGAATATGAAAGTTAGCAGTTTCTGAAAACATTAACACAACACTGCAGTATTCTACTGCAGTAACCCCAAAGGCTTAAACCCAATTTATGCTACTCTACTCTGTATCCGCAACTCCGTAGCCAGGCAGAGCCCTCTGCGTCTTTGCGAGCCCCTTGCCGTTGGCTGGCTAACTACATCATTTTCAGAATCTCACGTTTCTGGTTTCACAATCAACACCTTTCATAGGATAGTAGACCAGTTTTCATGAAAATATCACACCCCCTCTGCTGTTCTGAATTGCAGTGAGACACCCATCAACTCTGATGGAGGGCTTCAAAAGGGTCACAACTGTGTCAAAGCAATTGTGTGGACACGGAGTTACTGAGTAGTAGAGGCGTAAAAAGGTCTTTACACTCGCACACCTTAAGGTATGGTCACATTAGCTACAAGCGACAGAGGCAAAGCCACAACCTGCCATTCATTTTCAATCACAGTGGCTGTTTTGCAGCGACAAGAGAATGGTCGCTATGCCGCCAGCTAGGCAGGGGCCAAAATGGACAAAGTCTATTTTATGCAAATGCTGAGCAATGCAACAAAGGGACCGCCAGTCTGAGACAAAGGCAGCGTGACGTTAGCTGACGGCTCACTCAATCAAATAAACCAAGATGGTGGAAAACACTCAGAAACAGCTGTATTTCTAACCTGTCTGGCATTTTCTCTCATATTGTAAAATCTAACAATGCAGATTTTTTTGTACCCAATCAACACCTCTGAAGTGATTTATAAGACATCCTGCAGAGATGCTAGCATGCTAACTAGCAATACAGGAATGTCTGTGAAAAACGTTAGATTAACAGAAATCAAGTGAACTCTGGTTCTGTTACGTGTTTAAGCAGTTAAGCATGAAGTAAAACAGTGTTGTGTTTTTCCGTCCTTTATAACCCATCATTAAACATTGTGCACATTAACACCAAATAACCGCAAGCTGGCTATGCCTCAGGAATGCCCATCAATTGACAAACACCGACTGCTTTTCACCCTCATTTGTAGCTAATATGACCATAGGGTATGTGTGAATTTTATCCGCACATTATTGAAAATGGGCCTAAAAGCTCAGTGACATCCAGAATTCATGTTGTTTTGCCATTGTGGAGGTAATCGCTATGTCATGACTACAAGGTTGTATTATGTAACTTGATGAAAATGTATAAACAGAGTACATTAGTTTTAACAATTTCAAGGGGTTCATTTTTGTGCCAGTTATATGCTAACTAGAGATCTTGATTTCATGCTAGCTTGCTAGCATGCTGAGTTACCTGAATAATAAGTTAATGTGTCAGGAATGTATGTGTCATGTCCAGTCATGTCTTACAATGGGCTGGAAACCATATTCATGATTTTTTTTAAGTTTTACTGTGGTTGAGCAGGATTAGTGGCATTATATTATATATTCTCAAGGTCGGCCATCCAGGCATTTAACCTTGAGGGGCGGGTTTCCTTGGTGAAAACATTGGCGAGCTCAATACAAATACATGTAATATGGTCACATTTCAAAGGGCCAGACTCATCAATAAAGTTAATTTAATGTACAATGGTTAATTTCAGGTCATCTTAGTGTATAAATCTCAACGTTTGAGGCAATGAGAGCTGTCAGCTGGCCGTTAGAAGCAAGTTGGAAACAATAAAAACCCGGCTGATTTCAATAGAACAGCATACAGCCCGAGCGTGTCGTCACTGAGCGGCCAGTCACCGAAGTACGAATTCTCGCCATCGGATTGGCCACTTCACCAGTGACGTATAGGCGCCGACCTCGAGAATACATAGCTAGCTGATATGCTTAACTGATGCTGTTTAGGGGGTTATTTGCTTTGGCTTAGAGGTCAAATAACATTTTGGACAATGTAAATAAAGCAGTGCCTACAGATCAGCTAACAAACTATGACTTTACCATTCTGCATGAACTGATACATAAATTCAATATACCCAAACATCAACTCTGGAGTTGAAAAATAAAACCAATGCAGAAGTGCCAAAACTTGCAGTTCCTTGAATTGCCGCTTGAGGCTAACTCAGAGAATCCCTCCATGTTAAAATGTCCAACTTTACGTCAGACATAAAAATGATTACAGCCTGGTACAAAAAAAAAATGTTGTTCTGTGTTGTGGTCCAGTATTTCTGGTAAATGAAATTTTAATTAGATTTAATTTGTATGTCAGCACTTTTGACCTTTGGTGAAGATCTCATATTGCCTTTTTGATGTCTTCAATACCCTTAACTTTTCTTCAGTATCGAAACGTTGGCAATTTGTTGCAAGGTGTATTTATAGATTACTGATGGCTTAAAACATCACAAGAACAACTTTGTTAAATTCAGATTTTGAACTAGTTTCTGTAATGTCAGTTGCTGTTTGTCTTGACCAGGTTAATTTGAAAGGTTTTACATCCCAATATGATGTTCCTGGATGAAAATAAAATCAATGAATGAATAAATAAATAAATAAATAAATAACAATTGAAAACAAATTGTATAAAGAAAAAGGTTTCCTTCTTGGATTGTACATATTTGTTATGGCTATAGATGAAATGTGGAGAGACTGAAAACATTGTAAAGACTTAAAGACACGTAGCTCCATAGGATTCATTGTTGGGACATTGTATCATATTTTTGTTTTAAGTATTTTGGATTGATAACACATGCACATATAAACAGACACATGTACACACACCTCAGGCAAACCAACACAAAGATGTTCAGTGAAAACAATTTGACTACTTGTTTTGGATTTTCAACTCTGATTATCAGTCAAGAAACTCCAACACTGAATGATTAAAACTTGGGTTCCCAAACAAGTCCAGATTACACTGAAAAAGCAACTTGGACTGAACACTAAAATAAGAAATACAGCTGTTTTTGCCTCAACGTCTTGATATCTTGACTGAGAATCCTCACTGACAACACAAATATCCAAAACAAAACTTGTGCAATCTTTTTCCTCAGTATTCAGTATCTCACTCAACATTTACTTTTAAAATTCCATCTATGGGCCACTTAGTCATATATTCATGATATGGTCATAGAATTGTTCTACCACCATGATTAAGCTCTGCAAAAATATCAAAGTCAGACAACAAAAAAAAACTATTTGCCAACATGTGAAGTGTTTTTGTAGGTTCAGCTCCTGTTGTCACCTTGCTGTGCATGCTCTTTACATAATTTACCATCACAAAACGCCAAAATAGAAGCCAGATGCTTCACTTCAGCTGAGTTAGTTAGGCACATACAGTACAAATCTGTAGATCTGGCTGCATCTGAATGCAACATCTGGAACTCTGACCAAAAAACAGCTATTTCTGTGATATCCTGACCGTTACGATGCAGTGAGGCTAAAAACAAGAAGATGAACACAGATTGTACTCATAGTTGACTAAAGTGCTGTAGACTGGTTTCTGTTTCACTGTGTGCTGGTTCAGACTCAAAACTTCATCTTAAGATTCTTTGAAAGCACTCCCGTAACTCTTTGGATTTCATGTTTACTGTTTTGCTTTTCAACTTTCAATTTACCCCATTTTACGTCTTACACAACAATATTTTTTTCTACATCTTCATAATATCAGATCACCTTCAAAGCAGTGATGATGTCACTGTGACATAAAATAAATCATGTATTTAATGTTCATTGGCAAACAAAACAAGGGGCTGTTTCGATTGGTTATTTTCTAAATCTACTTTTGTAAATTGAAATGGTAGTTGCCCACATTCAATTCTTAGTAAAAATTTATAAACAAGTAATTTCTTTACTTACTTACGTTACAAAATGTGGTTTGTTTCATTAATATTGGTTATTTACATTGTTTGGCATCGATTTTACGGAAGCGACAAACGCCATTTTCCGTGGTCTGTTTTCATAACAATGTATAACATTAAGTTTCACCAACATAGCAACAAATCATTTCTCACTAACTCATTTGAAGGAAACTTCAACATATTTCTACAGATGCGCAAATAAGATCTCTGTAGCATTTAGCAGTAGCAGCGCTGCTCACGCTGGCCATTGCGCTTCCGTGGAAATAAGGCCCAAAATTAATGCAGATTTCCAACAACATTGCTTGTGAAATGAAAAAGGCTGATTGAATGTTGCATAATTCAGCTAAGATTTATCTTCTGGGTGTTCCTGTAATATTCTGGAATGTTCATCATGACGCTGTTTTGTTTATGTACATTTTACTTATTTTCAAAACAAGTAAAATGGGAACAAAACCTCAGAAAGGAAGGCAACTTCTGGATAAGATCAAGTCACCGTACTAACTGTAAAAGGTAATATTTCATGACTTTAAAGTGAAAAAGTACACATCAATTATTAGAACTTTAGTGGTCCATTAAGGTTGAGTGTCATGCGTTTTTGCTTTTTGTGCTGTCCTCAAAGTCCCAGGGACACACATCTGCCTTTGTTGCAGCTGCACCTTTAGGACTGGGATTGCTCTGCTTCATTACAGAAGCATATTTGTCCGTCACTTTTTTATCTGATGTATTCTCATAGTCCCAAGGACAGACATCAGCCTGCTTTGGTTTGGCTGCTCCAACATTAGCACTTTTCCGTTTTCTACCAGTGGCACCTCTTGCTGACTTTGTACGTCCCATGGACACACCTCAGCCAATTTCTGCTGGCTCACTTGTTTCTCCGAAGACTTAATTTTGTCCTTTGCTTTTGTTCTACTTTTTTCATCATCACTGACTTTTGAATTCTCTTGTTCAACTGTTCTTGATAAAAGGGTACCCTTCTTTTTTGAAGGAAAGTCCTTGGTTTTGTATACTTGAGATGGACTAGGTGTTCTCTCAGAATTTGGAGATACAGCAGTGGTATCATAATCCCAGGGACAAACATCTATTTTTGAAACCGTTGGCTGGAGTGAGTCTCCGCTCCTTGATGCTTCGGAAAAGGTGTTTCTCCCTTTACCATCAACCGGAGAAATGCCTTTCTTCACTTTTGTTGTATCTGGTGGGTGAGCCAATTCAGTCTTTTGCACATCCTCAATGTCCCACGGACAAATATCTGAAAGATTCGATTTGGAGCTCTCCACTGTAGAAGGAGTTGGTTGGACCTTAGCTTGACTTGGCGTTTGTTTTTGTGATACTTCCACTTGACTCTCACTTCCATCTTCCCATGGGCAAACCTCAGCTCGAACAGCAGATAACCTCTGAATTTCCCGTGAACGTCTGGCATCAGACACTTTGTGTTTTTGCTGCTGAGGTTTGCCTCCCTTGGTGCTACTTCCAAGAACTGTTGTCGATTCGTTTGGTGCTATTGACACATGCTTTTGGACTTTGTTCTCAGAGGGAGCTGGGAGATCTTCAACTTCCCAAGGACAAACTTCTGAGAGATCATAGAGGTCCTTTCCCTTGTTTGCATCAGAAGAGACTGCAGATTGGCTGCTAATTACCTGTTTCATGATTGTCCCTTTTGGCGCACTCTGTTTGGACTCAACTGACTGGCTCATCTTGGCGTGGCATTCAGTCTCACAATCTGAACCAGCCTTTGTTTCTTTGCTCTTTGGCTGGCTCTTCTTATTGCTGTCCTCTGTACTCTGAGTCTTTCCTGTCAAGCCTAAAGTCTTCTCTTTAGCACTGGCAATGACACTGAGTGACTTCTGCAGCATGGAGGCTCTTGGATGAATCGATTTCTTGTCTGCGGTGAGGTTGTGGGCGCTGGCTGATTTACAGACTAAGGGAACTGATTCTGTAGATTCACTGGGGGCATGTATGGTCTCGTTAGACTTCTTTTTGACCAGCTTCTTGCCCATAAGTGTATCCAGGAGGGACCCTTCAGCTGTGGCTACCTCCATTTTGTCTGTTGCTGAGCTATTGGAGTCTTCACTCTGATCACGGACATGGTCGTAGCTACTGTGGGACTTCTTTAAGGAGAAAACCTTGTTCTTCAGTGTCTCCTCTTTTGCTGGTTTTCCAGGGTGAGTTGTATCAAACGCATTCTTCTTCAACATGCAGATACTGTTTCGATTACTCCCATGCTCTCCTCCTTCCTTGTCTTCACGACTGCATTGCCGGTGCACCGATTCAGGAATCTCAGTGATACGCCTCATCAGCGAGCGACCCAGGCCCTTCTTGGAACTCCTCTTCTTCTGGAGATGAGGGTTATTTGCCAACATCTTCTTCCGCTTGTAAATCTCTAACTGGGAGTAGAGTTTTTTCAGCTCCTCCTACATTTTATGAAAATTTTAAGTAAAAAACAAACAAATTGATCAGTAACTTGTTTTGAGTAAATAAGCCCATCTTCCACTGCTGATTTGTAACCCCGCTTGCCATCCCAATTCCAAAAATGTGGAAATCAGCCTGATTAATTAATATAGCAGTCCAAATTCCTGTGTCATGTTTGGTTAGTGCATACAACACCTGAATACAGATGCAGCCCATGACACATGTACCTGTGTCCACAAGATGGAGCCAAACGCACACAAATACTCCATATAGCCTATGCGTGGACTTAGTGGTTATTTCCACACTATGACACAAAGCAAAAATGTTAACCTCTCAAAACTGTCTTCTACTGAAGAGTGTAACATGCATTTCATTGGATTCATGTTGCAGAGGACAATGAGAAGGCGGCTTTTGCTCAGAGAACGGTAGTTCCGTATCACAATATGTCCTACTTGCATGCCCATTGTCATCGACGTTTGTGTGCACCTAATGGAGCTATATTAATCTCCTCCCACTCTCCTGTGGAAAGCCACTACACACCGCTGCACACGATCACTGCCGGCTCTGGTCAGTGATATCACTACATATATCACTACAATCTGCATTGTATTTTAATTTTAGTCTTTAATTGTACCCTGGCAACAAATAACTGAGCAGTAAATTCCACATTGAAACAGTGATTATTTATTTCAAATGTACTAATGAAATAAGAAACAAAGCCAAATGTAAAATTAAAGTAAAAGATGATATTAGCCCCCATCTGGAGAAATTACATCTGATTAGTCATGCTTTGTGGATCAAAATTCATCCTGACATCACAGCTTTTTTTTGCTACTACTACCACAGATTACACATTTTTATGGCCTCGTTTTGTATCAGATTGTTTGTTTGTGCCAAAAAAATTTACATATTCCAGTGTCAAAAATCAGCAATGGGAGACCAGCTTAACTTTTTTTTTTTTAAAGATCCAAGCACAATGTTACAAAAAAGCAGACACTCTACTGCACAGAAATCATGCAGTACAACTTCATGACACATGACTACAAACAGCTAATAGGTGATGCATGAAGGGGTATCACATGCATTCTGACAACAAAGGAAAGACACGGCAGCCTTGAACATCATCACATAAAGAAACTAAGTGAGTTTTAATGTTAGGTCTGAAACAGCCTCAAAGCTCAGGTCCTGAATTTATCACATTTCTGTCTGTGTGTCCATCGTCAGGTAGTATAATGCCCTCTGCTGAATAGGCTTGAGTGGACGTTGTGCCCAAATCTTTGGTAGAGAGACTTCTTCAGCTCTAACAGACAAACAGAAATCTCTGCTCACGTTGGTACGTTTTTCCCAAAGACTGTTGCAAGACCTTACGCCACAGCCATTAATAGAACTGAGATGGCCCATTTCGTCTGGTGTCTGCAATAAAAAACTGCCACGGCTCAGTATTTTTGCTCCAGTCAAAGGACAAGGATACAAACCAGGTTATGCTTTGGAAACGGAAGTGACAGATGGAGCTCTGCTTACCCGAATGTCCTCTGGATCCAGGCTGTGCTCACTCCAGGCTGACGTTATGCTGCTGTTTAGATACGATCCAGAGCGACCCATGTCCAGCTCATCCTCATAGGCCTCAGAGGCTATGTCATCTCTCATATGGGTACCAGCAAACAAGAACTGCAGAGGTTGCATAAAATGGACAGAAACTGCTCATATTAATAACTACTTTCTCGAGCAAAAAACGGTGAAGGGCCTCAAATTCTGATCTCAATGTGCAACAATCCTGTCAAGAGGACATAACGAACAAATTAAGGAGATGAGAAACATTTTCATACACCTGCTAACTGTAGAGTTGAACATGTTTTCCAAGGTACATACCTTGTAAATGCATTGAGAGAGTAGATAAATGAATTCATTCCCTCGAGTTGTAAACATGAAATATCAAAAGCAATAAATGATTTTACCTTGTACATCTCCAAATAAAAAAGGTATACGAGGTCTATTAGAAAAGTATCCGACCTTATTATTTTTTCAAAAACCATATGTATTTGAATCACGTGTGATACATCAGACATGCTTGAACCCTTGTGGGCATGGCAAGAGTTTTTTCACGCCTGTCGGTTACGTCATTCGCCTTGGGCAGTCTTTGAGTGAGGAGCCGCCCACCCTCTCGGCGATTTTTTTCATTGTTTATGGAATGGCTCAGAGACTGCTGCGTTGTTTGATCAAATTTTTTTCAAACCTGTAAGGCACAACTGAGTGGACACCATCGATAAATCAGCTGGTTTTCGGTAAAAATTTGAATGGCTGATGAGAGATTTTGGTCTGGTAGTGTCGCTTTAAGGACGGCCCACGGCGCCTGACGGCGATCTGCGCTTCGAGGGCGGCAGCGTCTCACCGTTTCAAGTTGGAAACTTCCACATTTCAGGCTCTGTTGACCCAGTAAGAGTCGGCAGAGAACAGGAGAACTTTCAGAAGAAGGTCGGCATGAGGAAGTTTATTCGGACATTCCATTGTTACGGACATTTTGTAAGGAAGAACGTGCGGGCAGAGTCGCATGTCGGGCCGGACCCGACCGCGGGGGGTTGCGACAGAAAAAAAAACACCTCCGTTGGAAACCTTAACGGGCAGTTGGAACATGTCAAGCTGTTAAACAATTTCTCAGTTACTCACATTGTGAAAGCCATCAAAAGCCGCCTGAATTTACAAATGGTTTTCAACACGGAGGTGCCCCACAGCGCCCCATAGTGACAACATGAAATAATTTTTTTTAATACATTTTGTCAAATTTATTGAATAATAATAATAATAAAAACTAAGAAATCACATGTACGTAAGTATTCACAGCCTTTACTCACCTTTGGCAACAATTACAGGCTCAAGTCTTCTTGAATATGATGCCACAAGCTTGGTGCACCTATCTTTGGACAGTTTTGTCCATTCCTCTTTGCAGCACCTCTCAAGCCCATCAAGTTGGATGGGGAGCGTTGGTGCACAGACATTTTCAGATCTCTCAGAGATGTTCAATCAGATTCAGGTCTGGGCTCTGGCTGGGCCACTGAAGACATCACAGAGTTGTCCTGAAGCCACTTCTTTGATATCTTGGCTGTGTGCTTAAGATTGCTTTGGAGACAGGTGTTTCAGCCAGGATGTCTCTGTACATTGCTGCATTCATCTTTTCTCTCATCCTGACTAGTCCTCCCAGTTCCTGCTACTGAAAAACAGTCGCCAGCATGATGCTGCCACCACTGTGCTCTCACTGTAGGGATGCTGGCTGGTTTCCTTAAAAATTAAAGATTTCAATCTTTTGTCTCATCAGAAAAGAGAATTTTGTTTCTCATTGTCTGAGAGTCCTTCAGGTACCTTTTAACAAACTCCAGGTGGGCTGCCATGTGCCTTTTACTAAGGAGTGGCTTCTGTCTGGCCACTCTACCATACAGGCCTGATTGGTGGATTGCTGCAGAGATGGTTGTCCTCCTGGAAGGTTCTCCTCTCTCCACAGAGGAATGCTGCAGTTCTGACAGAGTGACCATCGGGTTCTTGGTCACCTCCCTGACTAAAGCCCTTCTTGATCGTTTAGTTTAGACGGGCAGCCAGCTCTAGGAAGAGTCCCGGTGGATCCGAACTTCTTCCATTTATGGATAAAGGAGGCCACTGTGCTCATTGGGACAATCAAAGCAGCAGAAATGTTTCTGTACACTTCTCCAGATTTGTGCCTCAAGACAATCCTGTCTTGGGGTCTACAGACAATTTCTTTGACTTCATGATTGGTTTGTGCTCTGACATGCACTGCCAACTGTGGGACCTTATATGTAGACAGGTGTGTGTGTGTGCCTTTCCAAATCATGTTCAATCAACTGAATTAACCCCAGGTGGACTCAAATTAAGCTGTAGAAACATCTCAAGGATCATCAGTGGAAACAGGATGCATCTGAGCTCAACTTTGAGATTTAATGGCAAAGGCTGTGATTATTTATGTACATATGATTTTTTTTTAGTATTTTAAATTTTTTATAAAAACTTTTTTCACATTGTCATTATGGGGTATTGTGTACAGCATTTTGAGGAAAATGAATTTCATGCATTTTGGAGTAAGGCTGTAAAATAAAAAATGTGGGAAAAGTGCAGCGCTATGACTTGCTGGATGCACCATAAGCTCCATCTTTTTTCTGTAAGTAGGACATGTGCACACCACAGCATGTACCATTACTTAACATAAGACTTTTTGAATTCCAAAAACACAAGATGAACAAATTATAGTGCAGTGGACAAGTTTCCAATTCATCTAACCTGCATGTCTTTAAATGTGGGAGGAAGCCCAAGTACTCAGAGAGAACCCACGCAAACATGGGGAGAACATGCATACTCCACACAGCAAGGCCACAGGTGGGAATTGAACCCATGATCCTCTGTGTATTAATGTACATAAATGGTTCTGCCAGTTTGGCATTTACCATTACTATATATGCAGACAGAGGAAAAAAAGAACCCATGATCTTCCTGCTGTGAGGTAAGAGTGCTAACCACTAAGCCACCATGTGGTCCCCTTTTAACCAAAACTATAAAAATGAATACATATGTATATAAAAATATACATATACCCATGATAACAAATACAAAATATGCATTAATCAATGAACTAAAGTTTCATAACACAAACATGCAAACTGCAGTGCAGCATGCACAAACCCACAAACGAAACAAAATTGATTGCTAGATCAATTGCAGCTCCATCTCTGAGGTGTTTTAGCAATAAATATGTATTTTAAGATACCTGATAATCAATATTAGTTTGCTGAAAAGATGTATAATGTGACCTCTTTAAATGATCTGATATTTAATTAATTTATTCATTTTTTTACCTTAGGAATGAGCAGCAGTCCCAGTGTGACTGTTACAGTTAGGTGTGTGTGTGTGAAGAAAAGTAGCAGCATCCAGTCTGGATGGAGCTCAGGGGCAAGAGTGAACCTGTAAGAAGAAAGAAAAAAATAAATACAAATTAAGCTCATGTTATTTTCCTGTGTGCAGACAGCATCACTGTTAATTATGCTGCAGGATGCACTCGCAGGATGTTATGCAGGGTCATTAATCATGCTGCTCGGCCTCGCTGTGCACACCGACACTGTATTTTATTGTGATTACTCATATTTATTGACTACAGTTTTGCTTTAACAAACAACCTGTGTAATTTCGAGCTGCAGCACAGCTCCAGCAAAATTAAACTCTCTGTTGTGCAATGCTTTATAAAATGTGTTGGGCTGTCATCCTGATAAAAACTGCAAGAGATTTGAATTTAATAGAATAGAATAGAATAGAATAGAATAGAATCATTCCTTATTGTCCATTGAGGTGGAAAATTGTCTTTGGCTCACCAGCACAAGAAAGACAACACAAAAATACAAACATTTTCATACATAAAAACATATACGTAATAGACACAATAAAACAAAAGTAATATATAGCAAAATACATAGGACTAAAAGGAGTAAAATAAGAGTAAAATAAATAAAATGTAGAAGTAAAATCAAATCAAATCAAATCAATTTTATTTATATAGCGCCAAATCACAACAAACAGTTGCCCCAAGGCGCTTTATATTGTAAGGCAAGGCCATACAATAATTATGTAAAACCCCAACGGTCAAAACGACCCCCTGTGAGCAAGCACTTGGCTACAGTGGGAAGGAAAAACTCCCTTTTAACAGGAAGAAACCTCCAGCAGAACCAGGCTCAGGGAGGGGCAGTCTTCTGCTGGGACTGGTTGGGGCTGAGGGAGAGAACCAGGAAAAAGACATGCTGTGGAGGGGAGCAGAGATCGATCACTAATGATTAAATGCAGAGTGGTGCATACAGAGCAAAAAGAGAAAGAAACAGTGCATCATGGGAACCCCCCAGCAGTCTACGTCTATAGCAGCATAACTAAGGGATGGTTCAGGGTCACCTGATCCAGCCCTAACTATAAGCTTTAGCAAAAAGGAAAGTTTTAAGCCTAATCTTAAAAGTAGAGAGGGTGTCTGTCTCCCTGATCTGAATTGGGAGCTGGTTCCACAGGAGAGGAGCCTGAAAGCTGAAGGCTCTGCCTCCAATTCTACTCTTACAAACCCTAGGAACTACAAGTAAGCCTGCAGTCTGAGAGCGAAGCGCTCTATTGGGGTGATATGGTACTACGAGGTCCCTAAGATAAGATGGGACCTGATTATTCAAAACCTTATAAGTAAGAAGAAGAATTTTAAATTCTATTCTAGAATTAACAGGAAGCCAATGAAGAGAGGCCAATATGGGTGAGATATGCTCTCTCCTTCTAGTCCCCGTCAGTACTCTAGCTGCAGCATTTTTAATTAACTGAAGGCTTTTTAGGGAACTTTTAGGACAACCTGATAATAACGAATTACAATAGTCCAGCCTAGAGGAAATAAATGCATGAATTAGTTTTTCAGCATCACTCTGAGACAAGACCTTTCTGATTTTAGAGATATTGCGTAAATGCAAAAAAGCAGTCCTACATATTTGTTTAATATGCGCTTTGAATGACATATCCTGATCAAAAATGACTCCAAGATTTCTCACAGTATTACTAGAGGTCAGGGTAATGCCATCCAGAGTAAGGATCTGGTTAGACACCATGTTTCTAAGATTTGTGGGGCCAAGTACAATAACTTCAGTTTTATCTGAGTTTAAAAGCAGGAAATTAGAGGTCATCCATGGCTTTATGTCCGTAAGACAATCCTGCAGTTTAGCTAATTGGTGTGTGTCCTCTGGCTTCATGGATAGATAAAGCTGGGTATCATCTGCGTAACAATGAAAATTTAAGCAATACCGTCTAATAATACTGCCTAAGGGAAGCATGTATAAAGTGAATAAAATTGGTCCTAGCACAGAACCTTGTGGAACTCCATAATTAACTTTAGTCTGTGAAGAAGACTCCCCATTTACATGAACAAATTGTAATCTATTAGACAAATATGATTCAAACCACCGCAGCGCAGTGCCTTTAATACCTATGGCATGCTCTAATCTCTGTAATAAAATTTTATGGTCAACAGTATCAAAAGCAGCACTGAGGTCCAACAGAACAAGCACAGAGACGAGTCCACTGTCCGAGGCCATAAGAAGATCATTTGTAACCTTCACTAATGCTGTTTCTGTACTATGATGAATTCTAAAACCTGACTGAAACTCTTCAAATAGACCATTCCTCTGTAGATGATCAGTTAGCTGTTTTACAACTACCCTTTCAAGAATTTTTGAGAGAAAAGGAAGGTTGGAGATTGGCCTATAATTAGCTAAGATAGCTGGGTCAAGTGATGGCTTTTTAAGTAATGGTTTAATTACTGCCACCTTAAAAGCCTGTGGTACATAGCCAACTAACAAAGATAGATTGATCATATTTAAGATCGAAGCATTAAATAATGGTAGGGCTTCCTTGAGCAGCCTGGTAGGAATGGGGTCTAATAAACATGTTGATGGTTTGGATGAAGTAACTAATGAAAATAACTCAGACAGAACAATCGGAGAGAAAGAGTCTAACCAAATACCGGCATCACTGAAAGCAGCCAAAGATAACGATACGTCTTTGGGATGGTTATGAGTAGTTAAAATAGTTAGTCTCTAATAGTTAAAATAGTCTCTAATAGTTAAAATTTTGTTAGCAAAGAAAGTCATGAAGTCATTACTAGTTAAAGTTAATGGAATACTCAGCTCAATAGAGCTCTGACTCTTTGTCAGCCTGGCTACAGTGCTGAAAAGAAACCTGGGGTTGTTCTTATTTTCTTCAATTAGTGATGAGTAGAAAGATGTCCTAGCTTTACGGAGGGCTTTTTTATAGAGCAACAGACTCTTTTTCCAGGCTAAGTGAAGATCTTCTAAATTAGTGAGACGCCATTTCCTCTCCAACTTACGGGTTATCTGCTTTAAGCTGCGAGTTTGTGAGTTATACCACGGAGTCAGGCACTTCTGATTTAAAGCTCTCTTTTTCAGAGGAGCTACAGCATCCAAAGTTGTCTTCAATGAGGATGTAAAACTATTGACGAGATACTCTATCTCCCTTACAGAGTTTAGGTAGCTACTCTGCACTGTGTTGGTATATGGCATTAGAGAACATAAAGAAGGAATCATATCCTTAAACCTAGTTACAGCGCTTTCTGAAAGACTTCTAGTGTAATGAAACTTATTCCCCACTGCTGGGTAGTCCATCAGAGTAAATGTAAATGTTATTAAGAAATGATCAGACAGAAGGGGGTTTTCAGGGAATACTGTTAAGTCTTCTATTTCCATGCCATAAGTCAGAACAAGATCTAAGATATGATTAAAGTGGTGGGTGGACTCATTTACTTTTTGAGCAAAGCCAATTGAGTCTAATAATAGATTAAATGCAGTGTTGAGGCTGTCATTCTCAGCATCTGTGTGGATGTTAAAATCGCCCACTATAATTATCTTATCTGAGCTAAGCACTAAGTCAGACAAAAGGTCTGAAAATTCACAGAGAAACTCACAGTAACAACCAGGTGGACGATAGATAATAACAAATAAAACTGGTTTTTGGGACTTCCAATTTGGATGGACAAGACTAAGAGACAAGCTTTCAAATGAATTAAAGCTCTGTCTGGGTTTTTGATTAATTAATAAGCTGGAATGGAAGATTGCTGCTAATCCTCCTCCTCGGCCCGTGCTACGAGCATTCTGACAGTTAGTGTGACTCGGGGGTGTTGACTCATTTAAACTAACATATTCATCCTGCTGTAACCAGGTTTCTGTTAGGAAGAATAAATCAATATGTTGATCAATTATTATATCATTTACCAACAGGGACTTAGAAGAGAGAGACCTAATGTTTAATAGACCACATTTAACTGTTTTAGTCTGTGGTGCAGTTGAAGGTGCTATATTATTTTTTCTTTTTGAATTTTTATGCTTAAATAGATTTTTGCTGGTTGTTGGTGGTCTGGGAGCAGGCACCGTCTCTACGGGGATGGGGTAATGAGGGGATGGCAGGGGGAGAGAAGCTGCAGAGAGGTGTGTAAGACTACAACTCTGCTTCCTGGTCCCAACCCTGGATAGTCACGGTTTGGAGGATTTAAGAAAATTGGCCAGATTTCTAGAAATGAGAGCTGCTCCATCCAAAGTGGGATGGATGCCGTCTCTCCTAACAAGACCAGGTTTTCCCCAGAAGCTTTGCCAATTATCTATGAAGCCCACCTCATTTTTTGGACACCACTCAGACAGCCAGCAATTCAAGGAGAACAGGCGGCTAAACATGTCACTCCCGGTCCGATTGGGGAGGGGCCCAGAGAAAACTACAGAGTCCGACATTGTTTTTGCAAAGTTACACACCGATTTAATGTTAATTTTAGTGACCTCCGATTGGCATAACCGGGTGTCATTACTGCCGACGTGAATTACAATCTTACCAAATTTACGCTTAGCCTTAGCCAGCAGTTTCAAATTTCCTTCAATGTCGCCTGCTCTGGCCCCCGGAAGACAATTGACTATGGTTGCTGGTGTCGCTAACTTCACATTTCTCAAAATAGAGTCACCAATAACCAGAGTTTGATCCTCGGCGGGTGTGTCGTCGAGTGGGGAAAAACGGTTAGAAATGTGAACGGGTTGGCGGTGTACACGGGGCTTCTGTTTAGAACTACGCTTCCTCCTCACAGTCACCCAGTCAGCCTGCTTGGGATCTGCCAGGGGGGAACTAACGGCGGCTAAGCTACCTTGGTCCGCACCGACTACAGGGGCCTGGCTAGCTGTAGAATTTTCCACAGTGCGGAGCCGAGTCTCCAATTCGCCCAGCCTGGCCTCCAAAGCTACGAATAAGCTACACTTATTACAAGTACCATTACTGCTAAAGGAGGCCGAGGAATAACTAAACATTTCACACCCAGAGCAGAAAAGTGTGGGAGAGACAGGAGAAGCCGCCATGCTAAATCGGCTAAGAGCTAGTAGCTACGCTAACCTAGCGGATTCCTAAAAACACGCAAAGTGAATAATTTAGAGGTGATTCAGCAGAAGGAGTGCTTTAGTTAAGGCACGTAAAGATTACACTGGGAAACAAATCGTAATCTAGATAACTAGATCAATCTAACTGCGCAGATTAAACAGCTAACAGATACAGAAAAACACCGCTGTGCTCCGGAACAGGAAGTGATACAATACCGCAGTGAGAGCCAATCGACGCCTGTCGATTGTGTCATTCGTATAACATGCCCGCCCATCGTAGTTGAGTTTTCAGGATCATGGCTTTGATGCTTGCAGTCTCGGCTCTGTCTAGGACATTGAGGTCTGGGATTTTGTTGTGCCATTTGATGCCTAGAATCTGCCTCAAACAGCACTGATGCAGCATTTTCAACAGTCTCAGTTGTCTCAGTTGAGTCCATGTCTCACATCCATAGAAGAGATGGGTGAGGACGATGGCCTTAAACATATTGATTTTTGTTGATGTCCGGATGTTGTGTTGCCTATTCACATGGGAAATAGCTTAATTCATCAAGCTATTTGTATTAATTCTACAAATATGTATCAGAGGTAGCACACATATCCCCAAAATACATTAATTTTCATGAAAGGAACATCCATTTTTTTCTGACACAGATGCTCAAAGCACTTTACAGCGTCATCACACACTGATGTCAAGGTGGAAGGCACCACTTAGTTAAGGGTTATGGTGAAGCGACAAGTATAGACAAACACATTCACAGCTACGGTAAATACGTGGTCTATTAGAAAAGTAACGGACCTTTTTATTTTTTTCAAAAACCTGATAGATTTGAATCACGTGTGCTTGCATGAGCCAACCTTGAACCTTCGTGCACGTGTGAATTTTTTCACGCCTGTCGATTGTGTCATTTGCTTGTAAGCAGCCTTTGTGTGAGGATGGGTGGAGTCTCTCGTCGTTTTTTCTTTGCAAGGAAATGGCAGAACGACTGGAGCAGCACGACTGCATCAAATTTTGCCAGAAACTGGGCGACAGCCAGGTGGAACACTTTCGGAAGATTCAGACGGCTTTCGGTGGCTTTTCAGTGTGTGTTCAACACAGGGGCGCTTTTGTTCCGCCATCAGCTTCGTGCCAAAGCCATCAGCATGAATTTCGCTGCAACTCTTTTCATGGCAAAATCTTCTGTCACAGTGGAATGTGCCGAAAAAGTGCTGATGTCCACCTCTTCCACAATTTCTCGGATAGTCACACGATGGTCCCACATCACCACAGCGTTCACTTTGGAATGATCTGGTCATTTCAGTGTGTTGATGGTCGCCCGGAGCGCGGCTCGCTCTCCACCCTTTGTGCGGACGTCGTTAAACCAGTTATACCGCTCCTTAATCTGTGTGATGCCCATAGCATCGTCACCGAAAGCCGTCTGACTCTTCCGAATGGTTTCCACCTGGCTGTCGCCCAGTTTCTGGCAAAATTTGATGCAGTCGCACTGCTGCAGTTGTTCCGCCATTTCCTTGCAAAGAAAAAAACTACGAGAGACTCCACCCATCCTCACACAAAGGCTGCTTACAAGCAAATGAGGCAACCGACAGGCTTGAAAAAATTCATGCATGTGCACGAAGGATTAAGGTTGGCTCATGCAAGCACACGTGATTCAAATCCATCAGGTTTTTGAAAAAAATAAAAAGGTCCGACACTTTTCTAACAGACCTCGTATTAGCAGTTTCCATTTCACCTAACCTGCATGTCTTAGGAAATGGGTGGAAAGTGAAGGATCCAGAAGGAACCCACGAAAACATGGAGAGAACACACAAGTTCCACAAAGAAAGGACCTGGGGCCTCGTGTACAAAGACTTGCATGGATTTCACACTTCACAGTACTTTTGTTCATTCAGCTTTCACAAGTTGGGAAATAGAATTATAAGACATGGCTAAATGATAACATTGATAATGTGTGTGTTCAATGATCAATAATTGACAATAGTTAATAGTTTTGGTGGCACCACAGCAATGGGCACCCCATATCAAATTCTGCTTAAGGCCCCATCATGGCTTGGGTCGGCTCTGATCACATGTAACCTCTTCCACTGGGTATGAAGGTCAATTAGCAGCTTTTTATCTAAATAAACTAAGCTGCTTCCAAAGCCTTTAGGTCTTGCACAAAGAAAATAGATGGAGTCGTGTCAGATGGTAATTCTACCACTTTAGAATCTCAATCCAGGCAAATGTCATCTTCCGGGCTCATTACGCTGTTGAAGTTGGCAAATGGATAATTAAGGAACAGTTGCTATATTAGCTTGAAGGAACAAAAGAAGGCAGAGATCCAGCATATGAAATGTCCCATTCCTTTGAAGTCCTCCCTCCTTCCTTTGTGAGGAGTTTGTGTGAAGATGAGGATTTAATGACCTTGGCACTCGGCCTGCAGCGTCTCACTGAAAACAAGCCCCATCACTCAAGCTTCAACCTCCAGCTACAAGACTTCCTTCATTTTCTCTCAGAATCACATTCACACCTGGATCTAACTCTAAACCAATTACTATCACAGTGAATGAAGGCGTCTGAGTTTTAACTGCACCGTGGGATCAAATCACAGGTTCTGTGAGAAGCACAAATGGACGGCGGATGCCTCTAACAAGCCCCCGTGCACTCCGAGGGTTCTGGTTGTCAGTCAAAATCAACCAGGCAACTGTTCCAATTTATAAAAGGTGTCATCTGGCCAATTGCTGTGGAGATCAGGTTCACAGCGAGACTGAAAAGCCCGTTAATGGAGTTGCCAAAATAATCAGACTGAGTTGGATGTTAACTTGCCTAAACTATTATAACTCCGAGAATCTCCACATACGCCGGTGATAGTTTATTGGTAATAGATACTCATTTTTATTCAGAATACAGCTGCCAGTGTTTCGTATTTTGGATGTCTTGAAGACACATAAATCATCCTGACATGATTGATTAGTAAATAACGTGGAGGAACTGAGCTCTCAATCGCTGCGGTGTTCGCAGCTGAAACATATCAAACATTTAAAAACCCCACAGTGATGCTGTTTGATACGTGCATTGAAGGAGGACAGTAACTTCACAGCAACTGAAACAACTGCCAGATGATCAGGAGAGGATGAGCTTCATGAGCGGTACTTTAGATGATTGCAATTGAGACAACTGACTTGTGAACTGTTGGGCAGCATCTCATGGCCTTGTTCTTGATCTGTTTGATAACTTCATATCTCCTCTGGAACGCCGGCAGCATGTCTCATGGCCTTGTTCTTGATCTACTTGATAGCTTCATATCTCCTCTGGAATGCCGGCAGCATGTCTCACGGCCTTGTTCTTGATCTATTTGATAACTTCATATCTCCTCTGGAACACCAGCAGCATGTCTCACGGCCTTGTTCTTGATCTATTTGATAACTTCATATCTTCTCTGGAATGTCTCATGGCCTTGTTCTTGATCGATTTGATAATTCATATCTCCTCTGGAACGTCGGCAGCATGTCTCATAGCCTTGTTTTTAATCTGTTTGATAACTTCATATCTCCTCTGGAACGCCGGCAGGATGTCTCATGGCATGTTCTTGGTCTGTTTGACAACTTCATATCTCCTCTGGAATGCCAGAAGCATGTCTCATGGCCTTGTTCTTGATCTATTTGATAACTTCATATCTCCTCTGGAATGTCTCATGGCCTTGTTCTTGATCTACTTGATAACTTCATATCTCCTCTGGAACGCCCGCAGCATGTCTCACGGCCTTGTTCTTGATCTACTTGATAGCTTCATATCTCCTCTGGAACGCCCGCAGCATGTCTCACGGCCTTGTTCTTGATCTACTTGATAGCTTCATATCTCCTCTGGAACGCCGGCAGCATGTCTCACGGCCTTGTTCTTGATCTACTTGATAGCTTCATATCTCCTCTGGAACGCCGGCAGCATGTCTCACGGTCTCGTTCTTGATCTGTTTGATAGCTTCGTATCTCCTCTGGAACGCCGGCAGCATGTCTCACGGCCATGTTCTTGATCTGTTTGATAGCTTCGTATCTCCTCTGGAATGACGGCAACATGTCTCACAGCCTTGTTCTTGATCTGTTTGATAGCTTCATATCTCCTCTGGAATGACAGCAGCATGTCTCACAGCCTTGTTCTTGATCTATTTGATAACTTCATATCTTCTCTGGAATGTCTCATGGCCTTGTTCTTGATCTATTTGATAATTCATATCTCCTCTGGAATGTCGGCAGCATGTCTCACAGCCTTGTTTTTAATCTGTTTGACAACTTCATATCTCCTCTGGAACGCCGGAAGGATATCTCATGGCATGTTCTTGGACTGTTTGACAACTTCATATCTCCTCTGGAATGTCTCATGGCCTTGTTCTTGATCTATTTGATAACGTCATATCTCCTCTGGAATGACGGCAGGATGTCTCATGGCATGTGCTTGGTCTGTTTGACAACTTCATATCTCCTCTGGAATGCCAGAAGCATGTCTCATGGCCTTGTTCTTGATCTATTTGATAACTTCATATCTCCTCTGGAATGTCTCATGGCCTTGTTCTTGATCTACTTGATAACTTCATATCTCCTCTGGAACACCGGCAGCATGTCTCATGGCCTTGTTCTTGATCTATTAGATAACTTCATATCTCCTCTGGAATGCCAGCGGCATGTCTCATGGCCTTGTTCTTGATCTGATCAAATCAAATCAATTTTATTTATATAGCGCCAAATCACAACAAACAGTCACCCCAAGGCACTTTATATGGTAAGGCAAAAGCCATACAATAATTACAGAAAAACCCCAACGGTTAAACGACCCCCTGTGAGCAAGCACTTGGTGACAGTGGGAAGGAAAACTCCCTTTTAACAGGAAGAAACCTCCAGCAGAACCAGGCTCAGGGAGGGGCAGTCTTCTGCTGGGACTGGTTGGGGCTGAGGGGAGAGAATCAGGAAAAAGACATGCTGTGGTAGAGAACAGAGATCAATCACCAATGATTAAAAGCAGAGTGGTGCATACAGAGCAAAAAGAGAAAGAAACACTCAGTGCATCATGGGAAACCCCCAGCAGTCTAAGTCTATAGCAGCATAACTAAGGGATGGTTCAGGGTCACCTGATCCAATCCTAACTATAAGCTTTTTCAAAAAGGAAAGTTTTAAGCTTAATCTTAAAAGTAGAGAGGGTGTCTATCTCCCTGATCCAAATTGGGAGCTGGTTCCACAGGAGAGGAGCCTGAAAGCTGAAGGCTCTGCCTCCCATTCTACTCTTACAAACCCTAGGAACTACAAGTAAGCCTGCAGTCTGAGAGCGAAGCGCTCTATTGGGGTGAAATGGTACTATGAGGTCCCTAAGATAAGATGGGACCTGATTATTCAAAACCTTATAAGTAAGAAGAAGAATTTTAAATTCTATTCTAGAATTAACAGGAAGCCAATGAAGAGAGGCCAATATGGGTGAGATATGCTCTCTCCTTCTAGTCCCCGTTAGTACTCTAGCTGCAGCATTTTGAATTAACTGAAAGCTTTTCAGGGAACTTTTAGGACAACCTGATAATAATGAATTACAATAGTCCAGCCTAGAAGAAATAAATGCATGAATTAGTTTTTCAGCATTACTCTGAGACAAGACCTTTCTAATTTTAGAGATATTGCACAAATGCAAAAAAGCAGTACTACACATTTGCTTAATATGCGCATTGAAGGACATATCCTGATCAAAAATGACTCCAAGATTTCTCACAGTATTACTAGAGGTCAGGGTAATGCCATCCAGAGTAAGGATCTGGTTAGACACCATGTTTCTAAGATTTGTGGGGCCAAGTACAATAACTTCAGTTTTATTTGAGTTTAAAAGCAGGAAATTAGAGGTCATCCATGTCTTTATGTCTGTAAGACATTCCTGCAGTTTAACTAATTGGTGTGTGTCCTCTGGCTTCATGGATAGATAAAGCTGGGTATTATCTGCGTAACAATGAAAATTTAAGCAATGCTTTCTAATAATACTGCCTAAGGAAGCATGTATAAAGTGAATAAAATCGGTCCTAGCACAGAACCTTGTGGAACTCCATAATTAACCTTAGTCTGTGAAGAAGACTCCCCATTTACATGAACAAATTGTAATCTATTAGATAAATATGATTCAAACCACTGCAGTGCAGTGCCTTTAATACCTATGGCATGCTCTAATCTCTGTCATAAAATTTATGGTCAACAGTATCATTTTTTGATCTATTTGATAACGTCATATCTCCTCTGGAATGTCGGCAGCATGTCTCACAGCCTTGTTTTTAATCTGGTTGATAACTTCATATCTCCTTTGGAACACCGGCAGCATGTCTCGCAGCCTTGTTCTTGATCTATTTGATAGCTTCATATCTCCTTTGGAACCCTGACAGCATGTCTCGCAGCCTTGTTCTTGATCTATTTGATAGCTTCATATCTCCTTTGGAACCCTGACAGCATGTCTCACGGCCGTGTTCTTGGTCTAACTTCATATCTCCTCTGGAAGGCCATGATGCATGCTATTCATTTGCTTACCATGCTACACAGACAAAACACGTTTCACGTTAGACATACCGTTTCAGATAATACAATGCAAGCAGTCACCGCATATACATGTCAAATGCAACATTTTCACCCAATCAACATAGCTGGATGGTGGGCCCAGGACAGGCTTAAGAGCAGCTATAGCGAGGATGTCAGAGAGCTTGGCCTCAGTGGTGCATGAGACATCTGTTGTCAAGCTCCCAGCGCTGTAAATGGTGACTCTCTTGTTCAGTCTTTTTAATACAGCATCTGGCTTTTAAGTCCATCTCCTGTCAATCTTTGAGTCTTCTGAGTTTGCTTCCTACAACTTTAACAATGACCTTACAGGACAAAATGCCCAAATAGCATGAGCAGAGAGCCGACAGCCTCCAGAATATTTAACGAGGAACATGTGATACGCATTATAACACTAGCTGTCACCATCTGTATGTCCAATATACTATATTTATTAGCAATTGTATAACGACGTGGATCCTTGTCATTTGATTGGTGCTTTATATGTCACGTGACAAGGATTATTCGTTCCATTTGTGTTGCATTGCATTTAGCATGCAAATTTGGTTCCATATGTTTGGTACCTGCATGCTACGAACGAACCCCGCTCACTAGTGCGGGCAGCGTTTAGCTAAACATGCGGCGTTTGTTTTGATGACGGATGACAATCTGAAGGAGCTAATTGACGGTGCTAATTCTTCGAACACACACACACAAAACAAATTCACTGCTCTGTACGCAGTCTGGAGGCTTGAAGAGCTGTTAGGAGGAAGTCAGAATGAAACACTGGACTAATTTCTGATGTGATTTTTTCACTTTTTTTTTTTTTTTTGAAGTACATGAAGTTGGTGCACGACATCGCAGACTACATTGTCAGAATTATTTTTGGACTCCTATTTAAAGTTCATGTTGGATTGTTGATGTTGGATTGTTGCAGCATAGATTAAAGTTTACCCAAACCTTGATAAGGCCCAATCAGGATAGAGCAACCTTTACACTCTGTATTTCATGAATGTCTTATGGTCCCAGATGAAGCACAGTTTGACTGATGGTGAACAATATTGGTATTCTTTCTGTATGTATCTACAGCTACCTACAATAGTAATATTTCCTGTTCTGAAGTATCTTTAAATCCCCCTTCCAAATATACTCTACAAATATATGGACCTGGGGGGGGGGGGTAAGATATCCTAAGACAGTCAAGAGCAAGACCACATCCCTGTGACATACACTTTCAATGTTGTTTACCACTTTATCAGCCCTGTATAAATCTGGGAAGGATGAAATGTGTGATAGTACTGCAGCAGACTTGCTATGCAGGGGGTGGAGGGGATATCCAGGGTGGGGGGGGAAGATATCCTAGAACAACTACCCCGCGGGGGGAAGATATACTGTTATACCAGCACCAACGGGCTTTAGGGCAAAAGTAGGACTGAGGGTGGTCTCCCATTGACAATTTTTGGCTGGCTCCTGATTCCAAAATTGAGCCCGATTTATTAAAATAGCTGTATTTTACTATTATATGATTGTTTACAAATGAGTGTAACTGATGATTGTCGAGTATTGGTGGTCATCGCAGAATACACCCAAGTACGTACGAGTCCCATTACATGTACACAACTTTACTCTGTCGTTAATTCCACACTTTCCCATAAAGCGAAAAATATACCTGTTGACATCTCAAAAAATGCTTTTCATGGTTATTATGGCACAGAGGAGAATCAGAAGAATGGTTTTGCTCAGAGAACGGCGGGTACCTATTACCACCACCACCTACCTTTGCAAAATATAACCCCTGCTCTGCACAAATTACATGATTAGTCACTGTTTTGGATAACGATGTGTCCCGATGTCACAAAATTTTTCAACATGTTCAAAAATTTCACTCACAGTGTTCTATAGCATATTTTAACACGACTTACACCCAATGTCAGGCCATACTTGGGTATCCAATTCTTTTTTTGTGCCAATAACGCAGAGAGTTAGGCAAAACAAATCGCCAATGGAAAACCAATTAAGAATTGGTCAAACGCAGAGAATGAGGAAGAAACTGTGTAAAAATTCTCCAGTAAGTGCATAAAGAAAGTCTTCTTATGTTTCACAAAAAAATTGTGCCACCCACAATTCTGGCACTGATGTACAGTGTTAGTGTAGGAACCATCGTAATTCAGAAATACAGACTTAAAATTATCGGGGGGGGGGGGGGTATTTTACCTGATAACATGGAATATCGCTGACAGGACGACTTCGTTGTGGACAGCGATGGCCATGTAGCGAGGCTCGTGGAATGCTGAGGGCACCGTCCTCACAGCGTAACAGAGGTAAACACCCCACAGCAGGAAGAGGAACTCAGCTGAAAAAGCAAAAAGCAGAGAAAAAGGATGAACCAAGCAAATATACATGCAAATAAAAGATGGAATGCAGGCCGAGTCTTTGTATGCGGCATCACGAAGCAGCCTTTTACAGAGCGTCGTGCTCACCAATGCCGTGCAAACAACAGTACAGGTGTACAGAAATATGCCCTGTGCACTGTAAGGACATTCAGTTCTAAGAGCTGTGCTTGTATTTTCTGGACAAGAAATGATTAACCTGAGTGCACACGCACGGCAGCCACATGGGAGAAAGCTCCACGGCAATAAACACGCCGTTTGTCATCCTCTGCAGCGCTGAAGGTAGTGTAATCACTTCTGTGCGTCTTCATGCTCTTGTCAGTGGATGACTGATCTAATGACCTGAATGATCCACACACAAAGTCACTAAATGTAAAGATCAGAAACTTGCACAGTGACCCCCAAAAAACACAAACCACTGCATGAGTGCACATTTCTAAACTGGGGGGGTTCATTAGATCTGGGCGTGTGTGTAATTGAGCACTCTGCATGCAGATGATGATGTCAGAACAGAACCACACGTTTCTGGTACCACCTTACTTTTATCACGTAATAAACATAATGAAACTGTATCCTCTATAAACAGAGTCACAGCATGGTGGGGCATTAGTCGGGGTCCATCTGCTTTCCCCAAAGTCACCATAACTGCAATTATCTGCCGTGTTTGCCTGAGTCGCATGTTTAAAATGAGCGTTTCTGCTCCCCTCTGTGCAGTTTGCAATCACAGGCGCAGGCTCCGAGGGTGGAGAGTGGGTTTAAACCCCTCCTGAAATATCCTACACGTAAAGTAGAGGGTTTGGACACTTTGAAACAAATGAGCAAGTTGTTCTGAAATAATTCACTGGTTTGAAAGGCTCAAACACTATATTGGAAAATGATTCATTATTTGATACAAAATGCATAAATCACCTAATGAAACAACTGCTTCAAAAAATGATTAGTATGTCAAAGGCTTGAAATACTAAATTAACCAAATGCTTCAGAGAATATCAAAAAACTAAATGAGCAATTACTTTAGATAATACCTCACTATTTGTTTCAAAATGCATAAAATGCAATAAAACAATTGCTTCAGGAAATGGTTTACTGTTTTCTGGTTCAAATAGCTGATATACTAAATTAACTAAGTACTTCAGAGAGTGTTTCAGTTTCTAAATGCTCAAAACTCTAAATGAAGCAATTACTTTAGAAAATAATTCATTATTTGTTTCAAACTGTGCAAAACATCTAACAAAACAACTGCATCAGGAATTATTTAGTGTTTCAAAGGCTTGAAATACTAAATTAACCAAATGTTTCAGAGAATGTGTCAAAAACTAAATGAAACAATTACTTTAGAAAATACTTCATTATTTGTTTCAAAATGCATAAACATAATGAAACAACTGCTTCGGGAAATGATTTACTGTTTACTGGTTCAAATAGCTGATATACTGAATTAACCAAGTGCTCCAGAGAGTGTTTCAGTTTCTAAATGCTCAAAACTCTAACTGAAGCAATTGCTTTAGAAAACAATTCATTATTTGTTTCAAACTGTGTAAAACACCTAACAAGACAACTGCATCAGGAATTATTTAGTGTTTCAAAGGCTTGAAATACTAAATTAAACCAAATGTTTCAGAGAATGTGTCAAAAACTAAATGAAGCAATTACTTTAGAAAATACTTCACTATTTGTTTCAAAATGCATAAAATGCAATAAAACAATTGCTTCAGGAAATGATTTACTCTTTTCTCATTCAAATAGCTGATATACTAAATTAACCAAGTGCTTCAGAGAGTGTTTCAGTTTCTAATGCTCAAAAACTCTAAATGAAGCAGTTGCTTAGAAAAGAATTCATATTTCGTTTCAAACTGTGCAAAACACCTAACAAAACAAATGCATCAGGAATTATTTAGTGTTTCAAAGGCTTGAAATACTAAATTAACCAAATGTTTCAGAGAATGTGTCAAAAACTAAATGAAGCAATTACTTTAGAAAATTCTTGTACTAAATTCTTAAGGCTATGAAATTGGGCTATTAGTAAAAAAAAAGTAGAACAGGGGGTGTTCACAATAATAATAGCATCTGCTGTTGACGCTACAAACTCAAAACTATTATGGTCAAACTGCTTTTTTAGCAATCCTGTGAATCACTAAACTAGTATTTAGTTGTATAACAACAGTTTTTCATGATTTCTTCACATCTGCGAGGCATTAATTTTGTTGGTTTGGAACCAAGATTTTGCTCGTTTAGTAGTGTGCTTGGGGTCATTGTCTTGTTGAAACACCCATTTCAAGGGCATGTCCTCTTCAGCATAAGGCAACATGACCTCTTCAAGTATTTTGACATATCCAAACTGATCCATGATACCTGGTATGCGATATATAGGCCCAACACCATAGTAGGAGAAACATGCCCATATCATGATGCTTGCACCACCATGCTTCACTGTCTTCACTGTGAACTGTGGCTTGAATTCAGAGTTTGGGGGTCGTCTCACAAACTGTCTGCGGCCCTTGGACCCAAAAAGAACAATTTTACTCTCATCAGTCCACAAAATATTCCTACATTTCTCGTTAGGCCAGTTGATGTGTTCTTTGGCAAATTGTAACCTCTTCTGCACATGTCTTTTATTTAACAGAGGGACTTTGCGGGGGATTCTTGCAAATAAATTAGCTTCACACAGGCATCTTCTAACTGTCACAGCACTTACAGGTAACTCCAGACTGTCTTTGATCATCCTGGAGCTGATCAGTGGGTAAGCCTTTGCCATTCTGGTTATTCTTCTATCCATTTTGATGGTTGTTTTCCATTTTCTTGCATGCGTCCCTGTTTTTTTTTTTTTTTTTTTTGTCCATTTTAAAGCATTGGAGATCATTGTAGATGAACAGCCTATAATTTTTTGCGCCTGCGTATAAGTTTTCCCCTCTCCAATCAACTTTTTAATCAAACTACGCTGTTGTTCTGAACAATGTCTTGAATGTCCCATTTTCCTCAGGCTTTCAAAGAGAAAAGCATGTTCAACAGGTGCTGGCTTCATCCTTAAATAGGGGACACCTATTATTGTGAACACCCCCTTTTCTACTTTTTTTTACTAATAGCCCAATTTCATAGCCTTAAGAGTGTGCATATCATGAATGCTTGGTCTTGTTGGATTTGTGAGAATCTACTGAATCTACTGGTACCTTTTTTCCCATGTAACAATAAGAAATATACTCAAAACCTGGATTAATCTTTTTAGTCACATAGCACTACAATTATTCTGAACACTACTGTACATACTCTCACTCACAGCTACGGTCAGTTTTCAAAGTTTCCAATTCACCAAAAGGAGGTGGGAGGAAGCTGTCCATGGTCCTTACCATAGACTGTGGCACTGACTGCTCTCAGCATCCTGCTGAACAGATGCGCACAGGACTTTCTACTTATATTGCTATTGTATGGAACTACAGTTCCAAGGTTGTTCCAGCTGGGGGTGGTAGTGGGGACAAGCTCCCACTACCTAAAAAGTGCTCCCACATGGTGTGCGTCTCAAATAGCCTTTGGCAACCAAGTCCAGCTCCTGGCCTGCTCATGTGACTTGGCTTCTAAGCCCCGCGGAACTGCTTCTACTGACAGGAGAAGGGGCGAAGGCAGGTCTCTGGCACCTCAAAACCAGTTGCTTCGGGTAAACGGAACTCATCAACCTAGAACAGGGGTGGGCAACTTGTTCCAGAAAGGGCCGAGAGGGTGCAGGTTTTTGTTGCAGCCACTGACTCCACCAGGTGATTTCACTGATTAACTGATTCCATCTCCTCAAAGTGATATTAATCAGTGAAATCACCTGGTGGATTCAGTGGCTGCAACGAAAACCTGCACCCTCTTGGCCCTTTCTGGAACAAGTTGCCCACCCCTGGCATAGAAAGACAGTTCATCTCCGAGAAGGAAACTGTGATCTCAAACCTCCGCTGCCTTGCAGCTATATCCAGTCTTGGACAAGGCTTTCAGGAGTAAACCTCGAGGAACAATCTGGAGTCTGAGTCCCTAAGGTGGTTTGTTGCTGAACTTCAGCACTTTCTCAGAAACTCCTGCAATGCTTCCACTGCCAAACTGCATTGGTTTCTGCCTTTCCTTTGGACCACAGTGACAGCATGGAGATGACTGACCTGCTGCATGGGCAACAGTGGATCTTCCATATTAGCCTGCCCAGACTTTGTAGCTCCACTGGAAAGGACGCTCCTGTTGGGAAGGTGTCGTAACACGGACCCACAACAGGGGGCGCTAATGAACGGACAATGGATAAGGGAAGGAGTAACAATTTAATGTTGCACAAGAACACAACGTAATATAAACAAGGGTACTGCCAATCATACACAAGAGGACTGCGGGCAGGCTCGAAGATAGGAGACCTCGGATGAACGAAGAGCCGGGACCCACACCGCTTCTACCACCAACGGCCTGAAGAACACCGAAGCCGCCAAGCCCTGAGTCCCCAGGTGGTCTCTGTCCTCCGTTGTCGGCCCTGGTACTGCTGGCAGACAGAAACAGAAGGTGGTGAGTGTGAATCCTCACACCCAGCAACCTTGATTAATGATTCTTCTTGGAGGGAGAACCTCCACCTCCAATCATACACACGTGCAGCTCCGGTTTACCACTTATTGGTTTTGGGATGTGAGGCGCAGTCACACCAAAACACCAAAAATTCCAGATAAGGAATATCACCAGGAAAAACAGCTGCAAAACAGATCAGATTATTATTCGCAATAATTACAGCAAGAGGTTTACCTTGAATCGTAGGAGATTTCTCGGCGAGGAGGTGGAGTCGCCGCCCGGCCTTTATGGCGATGATGATGATGAGATGAATGAGTGACAGCTGGTGTTGACGATGATTGACGGTTGTCACTCCCAGTGGTTCTGGCGCCCTCTTGTGCTTGAAGCCCGCACTCCAAGCAGGGCGCCATCCGGTGGTGGTGAGCCAGCAGTACCTCCTCTTCAGCGGCCCACACAACAGGACCCCCCCCTCAACGGGCGCCTCCTGGCGCCCGACCAGGCTTGTCCGGGTGTCGGTGGTAGAAATCGACCAGAAGGGCCGGGTCCAGGATGAAGCTCCTCTTCACCCAGGAGCGTTCTTCGGGTCCGTAACCCTCCCAGTCCACCAAGTACTGAAAACCCCGACCAATCCGACGGACGTCCAGGAGCCGACGAACAGTCCATGCCGGCTCCCCGTCGATGATCCGGGCAGGAGGTGGGTCGGGTCCGGGGGTGCAGAGCGGCGAGGTGTGGTATGGCTTGAGTTTGGAAACATGAAAAACCGGATGGATCCGCAGTGAAGCCGGGAGTGTTAGCTTCACTGCGGCCGGACTGAGGATCTTGGCGATGGGGAACGGCCCGATGAAGCGGTCCTTGAGTTTGTGGGATGTCACCTGGAGCGGGATATCTTTGGTGGATAGCCACACCCGGCGGCACCTCCGCAGGTGGGCCTGGACCGAGGGTACCCCGACCTCTCCCTCCACAAGTGGGAACAACGGGGGCTGGTAGCCCAGACACGCTTCAAAGGGGGAGAGGCCGGTGGCAGAGGATACTTGGCTGTTGTGAGCGTACTCGATCCAGGCCAGATGGTCACTCCAGGCCGCCGGGTGAGCGGAGGTGACACAACGAAGAGCCTGTTCAAGTTCCTGGTTCGCCCGCTCTGCCTGGCCGTTCGTCTGTGGGTGGTACCCGGACGAGGGACGCATGGTGGCCCCCAGTTCCTTACAAAAACTCCTCCAGACCTGCGAGGAAAACTGGGGACCATGATCCGAGACGATGTCCGACGGTATCCCATGCAGACGCACGACGTGGTGGACCAGGAGGTCTGCCGTCTCCTGGGCCGTTGGGAGCTTCGGGAGGGCCACGAAGTGGGCCGCCTTGGAGAACCGGTCCACTATCGTTAGTATGGCGGTGTTGCCCTGGGACGGCGGGAGGCCCGTGACGAAGTCCAGACCGATGTGGGACCAGGGGCGATGAGGCACAGGCAGGGGTTGGAGGAGACCCCTGGTCTTGCGATGGTCCGCCTTGCCCCTGGCACAGGTGGTGCAGGCCTGGACGTAGTCCCGGACGTCGGCTTCCAGTGACGCCCACCAGAAGCGCTGCTGGACTACTGCCACGGTCCTACGCACTCCAGGATGACAGGAGAGCTTGGATCCGTGGCAGAAGTCCAAGACGGCAGCCCTAGCCTCTGGTGGGACGTAGAGTCTGTTCTTCGGACCGTCTCCCGGGTCCGGGTTCTTTGCCTGGGCCTCCCGGACGATCTCCTCCACGTCCCAGGTGAGGGTAGCCACGACAGTGGACTCGGGAAGGATGGTGTCGATGGGGTCCGACAACCCGGCCTTGGCTTCCTCTTCGTGCACCCGGGACAATGCATCGGATCGTTGATTCTTGGTCCCGGGGCGGTAGGTGATCCGGAAGTCAAAGCGCGCGAAGAACAGGGACCAGCGGGCTTGCCTGGGGTTCAGCCGCTTGGCGGTCCGGATGTACTCCAGGTTCCGGTGGTCCGTAAAAACCGTGAAAGGCCCCGTAGCCCCCTCCAGCAGGTGTCTCCACTCTTCTAGAGCCTCCTTCACCGCGAGGAGTTCTCGATTGCCCACGTCATAATTCCGTTCAGCGGGGGTCAACCTGCGGGAATAGTAGGCACAAGGATGGAGAACCTTATCGGACTCCCCGCTCTGGGACAGCACGGCTCCTATTCCTGAGTCTGAGGCGTCCACCTCTACTACAAACTGGCGAGTAGGATCAGGCTGCACCAGAACTGGAGCAGATGAAAACCGGCGTTTCAACTCCCTAAACGCGGCCTCGCACCGGTCCGACCAGGTGAATGGGACTTTAGTGGAGGTCAGGGCGGTCAGGGGGCTAACAACCTGACTGTAACCCTTAATGAACCTCCTGTAGAAGTTTGCGAAGCCGAGGAACTGTTGCAGTTTCCTACGGCTCTTTGGTTGGGGCCAATCCCTCACCGCCGCAACCTTGGCCGGATCCGGGGCGACGGAGTTGGAGGAGATGATAAACCCCAAGAAGGACAGAGAAGTGCGGTGAAACTCACACTTCTTGCCCTTCACAAACAGCCGGTTTTCTAACAACCGCTGTAGGACCTGACGTACATGTCGGACATGGGTCTCAGGATCCGGGGAAAAGATGAGTATATCATCCAGATACACGAAGACAAACCGGTGCAGGAAGTCCCGCAAGACGTCATTAACCAAGGCTTGGAACGTCGCGGGGGTGTTAGTGAGGCCGAACGGCATGACCAGGTACTCAAAATGACCTAACGGGGTGTTAAATGCCGTCTTCCATTCGTCTCCCTTCCGGATCCGAACTAGATGGTACGCATTCCTAAGATCGAGTTTGGTGAATATTTTGGCTCCATGCAGGGGTGTGAACACCGAATCCAAGAGGGGCAATGGGTATCGATTGCGAACCGTGATCTCGTTCAATCCCCTGTAATCGATGCATGGACGAAGTCCGCCGTCTTTCTTGCCCACAAAAAAGAAACCAGCACCCATCGGGGAGGTGGAGTTCCGGATCAACCCGGTGGCCAAGGAGTCCCGGATGTAGGTTTCCATTGATTCGCGTTCCGGACGTGAGAGGTTGTACAGCCTGCTGGACGGGAACTCACTGCCCGGAACCAAATCGATGGCACAATCGTACGGTCGGTGCGGTGGAAGGGTGAGCGCCAGATCTTTGCTGAAGACGTCAGCCAGATCATGGTACTCCCCTGGCACCGCCGTCAGATTGGGAGGGGTTTTAACCTCCTCCTTAGCCGTGATTCCGGGGGGAACCGAGGATGCTAAACACTCCCGGTGGCAGGTTTCGCTCCACTGCACCACGACCCCAGACGGCCAATCGATCCGGGGATTGTGCTTCACCATCCAAGGAAAACCCAAAATCACTCGGGAGGTAGAAGGTGTCACGTAAAACACTATCTCCTCCCGATGATTCCCAGACACAACCAGGGTCACAGGCTGGGTCCGGTGTGTGATTAGCGGGAGTAGAGTGCCATCTAGTGCCCGTACCTTCAAGGGCGAAGGCAGAGCCACTAGAGGGAGCCCCACTTCCTTTGCCCATCTGCTATCCAACAGATTCCCTTCGGACCCCGTGTCCACCAGTGCTGGGGCGTGAAGGGTTAAATCCCCACTCAGGATTACCACTGGGATTCGTGCTGATTTGCAGGAACTTCCCGTGCACATGTTATGGCCCACCCTTAGCCCAGTTTCTAAGGACGGGCGTTGGTGTTTGACCGTTTGGGGCAGTCTTTTAACATGTGTTCACATGAGCCACAGTAAAAACATTCCCCGCGGGCCAGTCTCCTTTGTTTGATATCTGATCTCACTTTAGCCCTACTCGTGTCCATAGCTTCGTCAGCAGGGGGAGCTGTTGCCACACGGAGCCCACCGGCAATGGAGCGTGAGGACGACGTCACCCCGTCAGACCCGGAAGAGAGAGGGACGGCTTGTGCCCGGCCACGCCCCCCGGCCTGCTCCCGACGGTGTTCAGTCAAGCGGTTGTCTAAGCGTATAACCAGAGTGACAAGCCCGTCGAAAGTCTGCGGTTCGTCCTTAGCCAGTAAATGCTCCTTCAGTACTGGAGACAGTCCGCTTATGAAGGCGGCGCGGAGCGCAACGTCATTCCAACCCGACCTCGCAGCCGCGATGCGGAAGTCGACAGCGTAATCGGCCGCGCTCCGACGCCCCTGTCTCAGTGACAGCAGCACGGTCGAGGCGGTCTCGCCTCTGTTGGGATGATCAAACACCTGTTTGAATTCCCGTATAAACCCAGCGTATGACGTCAGAAGCCATGACTGCTGTTCCCAGAGCGCTGTAGCCCAAGCGCGTGCCTCACCTCGAAGCAGATTAATTACATAAGCCACCCAGGTGGCGTCTGCTGCGTACATGACTGGACGCTGTGCAAAAACGAGCGAACACTGCATCAAGAAGTCTGCGCACGTTTCCACACAGCCTCCGTACGGTTCAGGAGGACTTATGTAAGCTTCAGGGGATGGTGGGGGGGGTAGTTGAACGGCCAGTGGAACATCTACATTAGGCCCCGGGCCAGCAGGAGGAGACACTGCAGCGACGCTTGACTCGCGTGCTTCCACTCTGGCGGTGAGAGCCTCCATCCTCTGATTGAGGCTTGCATTTTGCTCAGTTACCAGCTGTAACTGAGCAGTGAAAGCGGTAAGGATTTGCTGCAGATCACTTACCACGCCTCCTGCTGACGCCTGCGCTCCCTGTTCTCCCATTGGCTGTTCAAGCTGTGGTTGACGCCCCTCGGGATCCATGACGAATGGCCGAGAAATCCTGTTGGGAAGGTGTCGTAACATGGACCCACAACAGGGGGCGCTAATGAACGGACAATGGATAAGGGAAGGAGTAACAATTAAATGTTGCACAAGAACACAACGTAATATAAACAAGGGTACTGCCAATCATACACAAGAGGACTGCGGGCAGGCTCGAAGATAGGAGACCTCGGATGAACGAAGAGCCGGGACCCACACCGCTTCTACCACCAACGGCCTGAAGAACACCGAAGCCGCCAAGCCCTGAGTCCCCAGGTGGTCTCTGTCCTCCGTTGTCGGCCCTGGTACTGCTGGCAGACAGAAACAGAAGGTGGTGAGTGTGAATCCTCACACCCAGCAACCTTGATTAATGATTCTTCTTGGAGGGAGAACCTCCACCTCCAATCATACACACGTGCAGCTCCGGTTTACCACTTATTGGTTTTGGGATGTGAGGCGCAGTCACACCAAAACACCAAAAATTCCAGATAAGGAATATCACCAGGAAAAACAGCTGCAAAACAGATCAGATTATTATTCACAATAATTACAGCAAGAGGTTTACCTTGAATCGTAGGAGATTTCTTGGCGAGGAGGTGGAGTCGCCGCCCGGCCTTTATGGTGATGATGATGATGAGATGAATGAGTGACAGCTGGTGTTGACGATGATTGACGGTTGTCACTCCCAGTGGTTCTGGCGCCCTCTTGTGCTTGAAGCCCGCACTCCAAGCAGGGCGCCATCCGGTGGTGGTGAGCCAGCAGTACCTCCTCTTCAGCGGCCCACACAACAACTCCAGCATCATTGCAAGATGCCGACACAACACAAGTAGTGGCAGTTTACTGATTATAAGCTCACCTGTTTGGTGAAGGAAACAAGCACTAGGGGTCACTTTTGATGGTGGGAGGGATCATCACATCTCGTTTGACAGCTACCGCCCACCTCAAGCTGGGGAGCCCCCAGCCAGTAAGGTGCTGTCTCGCGGTGGCCTGCTTGCTCCACTGGCTGCGTGAAGCTTAGAGTAAACCTCGAAAAGCAGGCCACAAATTCTGTACCAGACAACACAAACTGGACGCTACACCATCATCTCCCGCAGACTGATGAATGCCAAGAATGGAACTACATAATTAATGTCCCATTTAATTTTATTTAGGCAGTGGATGTTTTGTTTTGTTAAAAATAGGCCACTATAAATTAATGTTTAAGCACGGTGCTGTCTGTGAAAGAAGGCTACTGAGTGAAAATAAAGAAATGCATACCCAGACAGCTTATGGGGAATAAGTCTGAATCAGATTCATGTATGTCTGCATTGATCTCGTAGCACTGGGTACGTTAGCAACAAGGTTTCAACATGCTAAATTACAGCTACAATATCAGCCCTGAAACTGCTTTTAGCCTCAATAAATTGTGTTGCGTGTTTCACCCAGAATATTATGCATTTGGATGCACACAGCCCAAATTGAATATTTATGAAAGCAAATGCACTAAATGAATAATATGTCCTTTTTTTTTTTTTTTTTTTTGCATTTGAAAGATGCAATAGTCAGTGTGCACCATTACTAAATTAGCATGCACATTATTTTTGTTGGTGCTACAGAGTTTGTGCACATTTACACACACAAAACTTCAATAAATCAGGCTCATGTCTTGTCCAAAGATACAGACAGGTGACGTCACAGAGACTCAAACCCCAGCCTACATACTGATGGTCCACGTCCTGTCCCACCAAGCTACCTGCTCTGCCTCCAAAATAAATAAACAAACAAAATCATTGTCAGTATCCCTGGTTTTTGCTATTGTTTTCTGATGCCTCGACTCCAACATGCTAAGATGTAGAAACAGCAGAGAGAATTAATGTCTTGTGGGGAATAAAGGAGTCTTAGTCCTCCAAGATCATCGTCACTCCATCACTCAGTGCTTGAATTAAATTACTAGCATGCGAAACAAAATACTTGGTGATTTTATGCTACAGATACCCAAAATAACTCAGGCTTTCACAATAGATTCCACACATGCAGTCCATATTAATCTTTTCATATGCCGAGGCTTGAAGCAGGCTTACCGACTGCCATCATGTAGTCCCAACGATCCAGCAGGCACATGCTGAACTGCAGCCCATCAGGCGTGTAGCCCACGTCGATGAGTGCCAACTTTCTGTCTGGGTTTTGGCAGACAGCAGATGTCCAAGCCACCAGAAACCAGGAGACGATGAGCAGAATGATGCCTAGCAGACGCAGCACGCGCCAGCTGGTCATATAGGGGATCCTCTGGGCGGTACGTGACAGAAACACTTTCAGAACCCTGGTGTGGAGGACAAAAGCAAACTTTGAGAAGGAAATATAATAAAAGGTAGATTCAGCTCGCTTTGGGTGCATTCAGAGCAGAGTGTGAACAAGGCGACTGTATATACAGAGACGGTAAAAGGAGTAAACCATTAGAATGATGCACAAGCTTATCTCATTTTGGCTTAATTGTAAAAGGAACAAACGTACATGATGTTTACTATGAGCTTGTGACCACAATGTGTTACTGTCAAGCGGAAAGCTTCAATGGCCTCCGATGAAGCTTGATTGGAAGAAGATAAAGCTGCAGTTCCTAGACTGGCCACTTGAGGCTGGTTCCAAAAGAGTGCACATTCCCATAGGAGTCCATGTTAAAATGTCCAACTTTAGAACAGAAATAAATATGTTTACAGCGTGGTTTCGACAGTTTCCTCCTCCATGACAACTGTACAGGGTGGTGGAATTTTTTCCAAAGTTCTTAGTTGATGTTGTAAGACATCAAGTTCTATAAAACTGGGGGCGCGGCCACTTTGAGTGACAGCGGCTAAACCCAGTGTCTCCACCTCTCGTAGGATCGTTAGCTCAGAGTTCGCTTAATGCAGCTACCTATTGGGGAGGTTGTGTCTATTTTGTCTGGAGTATTTTATTAGTGAAATTATTATTATTGAAATAGGCTCCAGCCCCCTGCGACCCTTAACTGGACTAAGCGGTAGAAGATGAATGAATGAATGAATGTTCTAACGGATCATCTAAGCCACCCCTGCCACAATGTTTGCACTGAATGAAATTCTCATGATATTTAATCTTGTATGCTAACAGAATTAGCACTTTTAGCCTGAACAGTTAGGTTCTGTTAATGGACAATTACTGAGGAAATAAGTGGCGCATAACTTTTAATGTCAACACCAAACCAAATGGTTATAAGCACCACCAGTCAGTCCCCAAAAATATAAGTAATAAACACCCAAACCAAGGTTAGCATATTAGTTTAGTTGGTTTGGATTCGAAGATGGGGCGTGTTCAGGCTTCTTTTGTTGCACACTGAACAACCTGTGCTCCACCCCTTTATACATTAACAAGTTCAATGTGAATCAGAGTGGCGACTGTTGTGAACATGGCGACGCCCAGATATGATCTTCATATTGGCGGTTCCAGGTCTCTATAGAAATCCTATGAGTGACATCATGCAGGTTTTCTCCAGAATATAAACAGTCAATGGGTATTAGTCTGCACACTGGTGAAGCAGCAATAGCAGGGTATTAGCCCAAAAATGTAGCTATAACTCAAAGACAACTGGGCGCACTTCCTTCAAACTTGGTGGGAATATTATTTGGATACTTGCAGTCTGTTGCACTCTTCTTCGCAGAGATACAAAGTGCTCAACAAGAGTTAAAACCAAAAGCTATATACATACAGAGTGCTTAAGAAGGCAAAGTCAAACAGGAAATAAATTCAAACAAACATGACAAATATGACAATTAAAATTATAACATTAAGGAATGAATACATTTAAATTAAAAACAGATTGCATTTCCAGAAGCTTTCATGAAGAAAAAGGCTTCAATATGAGATTTAGAAGAAGCTAATGATGTTATGCCTCTGAGTTCCAGAATGTTGGACCTGAACCAGAAGAGGCTTGATCTCCTTTCATCATATGCCGTCATGCCAGTGGAATAACAGCCATAAGTTTCGTCAATTCCATTTAAAGCAAATTTAATAATTTTAAAATCAATCTGAAAGCTAACAGGAAGCCAATGAACGGAGGGCGGGACAGGGGTGATATGCTCATATTTCCTTGAGTCTAGCAGCATTTTGGACCAGCTGGGGGCGATGGAGACAGTCCTGATGAAGGAACACCAGAGTAAACCGCGTTATAGTAATCAAGCTTGCAATAAATAAGATCAGACTTCACAACACGTCTGATCTGATCTTCAAAACAAAGTTTCTGTGTAACATTTTCTGAGAGAGAACCTAAAACTGACCTACCAAAGCTACCAAAGGTACCAAACCTTGGATCTACTGTGGCGACTCCGAGTGCGGAACAAGGGAGCAGCCAAGGGGTCTTGTATGTCAAGATCACCATCAAAGGCCAGCAACCAAGATCAAAGAATGTCAGGGAAGATATCAAAGGAATAACCCCGTCACTATGTCAGCAGAGAAATAAACAGAGCTGTTGGACGTTGGTGGATGTACGCTCTCTACGAGTGTCCTATTTTGATCATGGGTCAGTATTGTTGGGAACCATTTATGTGACTTTGGTTGGACAGTGCAGGTGTGACTCTAAAGTTATGTTCAGTCAATATATTTAAATTTTCTATTTCTATTTTAAAATCTGTGCACCAAAAAAAACTGATCCATTCTGAAGTGAAAGTCACGTTTGTCTTTATTGACAAACTTGTTTTCCTCCGAACCTCCTTCTCTGTGTACCACGCAGATGAATCTGTGCTCAAACTCATGCACGGGCCTCACTATTATTAGGTTGTGGCCTTCAGGCACTTAGATGAAGTGTCCACTGTGCTCCACACTAATGAGACCCCCATCAAAAATTGATCTGTGCAGTATGTTAACTTGTGTCTCTGAGGGTTTTCTCTGCTTTTACTTCCATTCTCTGCATTGTCTTCATCATCTTCATACAGGTTCTCTGACACGTTCATTTGAGGAAAAGCTCTGCAGATGAACCTTTTCAAACCTATTACTGTAAATACAGCAAACCTCTGTCAGCGTCTTTCCTCTCGCCGCCTTACCTTCCTCCGCTCTCACAAACATTTGTCTCTTTACGACACCAGCCATCATTCAGTACTATGTTTTATATATGGGGCGCCCTGTGTTTTCCTCATTACTTTGAATTAGTAAATCTCTTCTACACATAATGAATGAATCCAGCCCGACACATGAACCCATGTCCAGAAGATCATGGGTTCAAATCCCCGCCTGACTGGAAAATCACTAAGGGCCCTTGGGCAAGGCCTTTAATCCCCTATTGCACCTGGTGTGTAGTGAGCGCCCTGTATGGCAGCACCCTGACATCGGGGTGAATGTGAGACATTATTGTAAAGCGCTTTGAGCGTCTGATACAGATGGAAAAGCGCTATATAAATGCAGTCCATTTACCATTTAGTCCATTTACATGTATTGTGGTCCAGTGATGAAGTATCTAAGAAATACGCCGTCTCAACACATCAAACACCTCAGACATTGTAAAATTAAGGCTTAATTATATTTAAAGAGGGCAGAAGATGTTGGAATCAAGTCCCAACCTCTGGTATTTAAAAATGGAGCTGACACGGAAGTGGCAAATAATGCAGTTCCTTGAAATCTGACTTGAGGCTGGCTGCAACAGTGAGCCACTCCCATAGACCCCCATGTTAAAATTGGAGCAAAATTAAATATATTTGCAGCCTCTTTAAAAAAAAAGGGTTTTGGTCTCTATAGTTAGTTTCCCCGCTTAATGACATATGTACAGGTGAATCCCGTTAACTTGCGCATGCCTAAGTCGCGATTCGGCTTTACTCGCAGTCGATTTGTGGACCCAAAAAATTAGACTACTGTATAACATACTGTTGGGGGGGTTTGGTCAACTTCATTAACTCGCGGTTTCAGATAGCTCGCAGTCCGATTCTGTGGACCCCAATTTGCGCGAGTTAACGAGGCTGACCTCTATGTGGAGTGATTTTTAAAAAATTAATCAGGAGATGGCATTTAATGAATAAAGTTATGAATAATTCAGATTGTTTGTCCTTTCTGAGCATTTTATGTCCAATATCTCACATAACATGGCTTTGGTAAACTGTGGAAGACGTGGGTACTCCTGTACTTATGTAGAGTGAAAATTTATGTGATTTAATGTATATATTTGCACTATTAGCATTAGTAGCACTAATTATCATCTAGCTTGGTGCCGTTAGCCCCACTGATGGTGCCGCATTTACTAAGGAAATACTGCATGCTAGTTATGTAAAATATGCATTAATCAAACATCCCAACCAAATTTAGCCTGTTAGCCTTCGGTTAGCTTCACTTTTTTGGTAAGAACTACAAGATGAGGGGTGTTTAGGCTTCATTCATTCCGCTCAGTTACACCAGTTTTGCCAATTTATGGGTTGACATCAGTGAGACGAGGCCAAGACAGGAAAGTTTGTAGCCGCCCAATTTGAGATTCAAACCTGCTCTTTGTAAAACAGATGGTTTGTCCAGCCGATGGTTGGAATGGCTGATGATGTCAGAGAAATGAGTTTGTGCGGTTGTGTGTGTTACCTGTACAGCTTTAGACTCAGCGTCCCGTAGACAGTCGCAAAACCCAGCAGTCGAACCCATCGGAGCAGGATGCAGCGGAATACACTCGGATGGAAATACAAGATCCCAACCTGCAAGACGATGAAAGCACGTTAAGAAGCGAAATAACTGAGTCATAAGGAATCAAGCAGAAACACAGTAAGTAAAAAGAGTCATCCAACTGTGAGTGTTCGCCGTCTGAATGTTAATGAGCCCCGTATCCCTTCACGGGAGATAAAATACAAATTCATGGAAAGTTGCAGGCTAAAAAAATACTCTCAGTGGACCGCTGTCTAAACAGTGGAGTAATCTTATTTAAATATTGTTGTGGTTTTTTTTCTAGTTTTAGCAGTAAGAGCATGGGGTTCACTTCCTCATTAACTCCTTGACTCACTCGCTCCAGTTTGACTGGAACCATTTCATTTACATCCACAGAGCTGCTCAACATTATAAACTGATTCAAGGGGCTTCCATGCAAGGATTCAGTTTCTTGCTAGGATTCAAGGACACTTTGACACAAAGACAGAAGCGAGCAGGATTTGACCTTCTAACCCTTTGGATGATGGATTATCCAATGTTCTGGGTTCCCCCATCCTCTGGTGAGTTATATCTGCTCCACGATGCCGCATTAGGGTGAGTGGGTTTGAGGGCCACGGGGGGCTGGAGTCTATCCCAGCAGTCATGGGGCGTGAGGCGGGCGGGGTTCACCCTGGACAGGAAGCCAGTGTGTTGCAGGGCCACATACAGACAAACGCATTCACACACACGCACACCTACGGACAATTTAAAGTTTCCAGTCCACCTAACCTTCATGTTTTTGGATGTGGAAGGACCCGCAGGGAACCCACGCAAACACGGGGAGAACATGCAGACTCCACACAGAAAGACCACAGGTGGGAATCGATCCCATGACCTTCTTGCTGTGAGGCAGCAGTGCTAACCACTAAGCCTCTGTGCTGCCCTACATTAGTGCAATCCCTGTTGATAAATCCACTCTAATCTAGCCAAAATTACTCAAAATACAAATATTTAAAATATATATTTTAGTAAATTTATTAAATTAATGAAGTGTGTGTGTGTGTGTGTGTGTGTGTATACTCTATTGTGATTTTATTACAGAAGCAAAATTACAGGAATTGTGGCACTGTCCGAATACTTATGGACCTGCCAGTATGGAACAGAGAGACAGAAAGGTGTAACCTCAAAGCAACTAGTTGTAGTAGTTCTGCTTCCAGCATTACTACCACTGGCCCAATGACCAGGTGACTACTAGTGCCAATACTGGATTAACAAGAGCTGTGTTGATGTTGTTCATCTTTTTCTTAACAAACAGTTAGACCTCACTGTGCATCTTTAAGAAAACCACCCCACAAAAATCTTTTGTTTGCTGAACATTTAAGACACGCCCTTGAGACCAAAAGCGGCATCCACACAAGTTCTGGGAAAAAAACAAAACAAACAAAACACTGATGGTTTACAGAAGGCAAGAAAAAGTGCAAATGGAAAAAAAAAGACACAAACATCTGAGGCAATATTGTTGTGTGGGCCGCTGAAGAGGAGGTACTGCTGGCCCACCACCACCAGAGGGCGCCCTGCTTGGAGTGCGGGCTCCAAGCACAAGAGGGCGCCAGACCCAGAGGAGGTGACAGCTGTCACCCATTACTCCAGCTGTCACTCATCTACACCACCATATAAGCCGGACTACAACTCCACCTCCCCGCCGAGAAATCGACTACCAGTACTAAGGTAATTTCTCTGCTGACTAACACTGTGTGTGTAATAACTTGAACTTCTATTGCAGCCGTTTTCCTGAAGTGTTGCCTTGTCTGGAGGATTGGCGTTTGGTGTGACAGTGACGGCTTCACCTCGCACCCCGTCCCAGATAAGTGGTTGATCAGGAGCTGCACGAGTGTGTGTGATGTTGGAGGTGGAGGTGCTCCCTCCTAACGGTGTCTGGACTGTTAATCACTGAGTGTGCGGACTCACACTCACACATCATCTTTCTGTTTTCTGCCAGCAGTACCAGGGTCGACAGCCGAAGACAGAGGCCACCTGGGGACTCGGGACTTGGCGGCTCCGGTGTTCTTCAGGCCGTTGGTGGTGGAAGCCGTGTGGGACGCGGCTTCTCTCTCGTCGGGCGTCTTCTATCTTCGAGCCTGCCCACACGTCACCTGGTGTTTATTGACTGTGAACATTAAGACACGTTTCGTTGTGTAATATCACAACATTAAATTGTTACCTTTTGGCTTACTCATTGTCCGTTCATTTGCGCCCCCTGTTGTGGGTCCGTGCTACGACACCTTCCCAACAAATATAATTATCTGTTCATTGCAGATGTGCAGCGATTTCCCCTGTGGGACTGTTAATGTTAATCGGGTTAGCTGAGGCATTAATATGTTCCCTCAGGCAGCTGCAAAGATGCAGGCATGTGGATATTTTTGTTCACTAGGTTTGAGTCAGTTAAGGGACTTGGAGGACCCGACGCCAGAAAGGGTGGCCAACAACATCATCTGCTCACAGACACACAAAGCTGGCAACAGAGGGAAAGTTCTAAAAGTCTGACTCAGCTTTAATGGGCAGTCGTTAATTTTAAATGCATACAGGGCGTCTTGCCCAAAGGTTTCCGCTCCACAGGAATGCAGTGACTGGAATGACTTTGTGTCAAATGGATGATGGGTATTGTTAGCATTGTGAGGGCGTGTTTCTCTGTGCATGATCCAGGTGCACACGCAGGTGCCTCGGTCTTGAGGACCCAAGCAGTTAGAAAGGCCAAGTAAAGGAGCCGCCCATGTTTCACTTGTCTGATCCATGGTTACAGCCAAGAGGTGAGCATGCCCGGCTAGTTGCCATCCAGGACTCCAGGAGGCTCCATAGTGTGATGGATGCAGTGATGCATGGCACGAGACCTGACCTGGACAGAAAAAAGCTCTGAAATGGCAGTTATAGCGGGATGACACACACACACACACACACACACACAAAAATCACAGTACTCCCCCTTACTTGATATTGCACAGTGATTCCCAAAGTGTGGGCCATGAAGGTACTGCAGGTGGACCTTCAGAGGTCTTTAAAAATAAATAAAAAAAAGTCTGACTTTTATTTTTACATTTGTGTGTGTGTGTATATACATATATATATATATGTGTGTGTGTGTGTGTGTGTATATTAATTTGGGCATTTAATCAAATTAAAGAAAAAAGTATTTATTTTAGGGTGGGCGTTTAACCAACTTTCATTAAAAGGAGGGAGGGGTGGATGCTCAGGGCAGCATTCAAACGCACGGATACGGTAATAAGAGAAGGCAAAAACAAAGCAATGCTCTTTAAATTATGAGATATTTTTAATTTTTCATATATATATATATATATATATATATATATAGTATTTTGATATGGTAATTCTCTTCAGCTTCTCCCTTGTTTTCACTCGGTGTCGCCACAGCAAATCCGAGGTGGATCTTCATGTTGAATTGGCACAAATTTTTTGCCGGATGCCCTTTCTGACACAACTCCACATTACATGGAGAAATGTGACAGGGGTGGGGTTTAAACTGGGGAACCTTCCGCACTAAAAACAAGTGCACTAACCACTTGGTCATATTGATATGCAGCCCATTAATTTATGTCCTCTGTAGTGGACACTGGTTCTTGGTCTGTATCTTTTGACACATTTGAGCTAGCTTACTGAGTCCAGATGTGCTCAACAGAGGACATCCTGGCCTTTCCAATGATATCTCATGTGTTTGGGTGCGATGAGGGGAACTAACATACACATATATATCAAAGTGGGTCCCAATGTTCTTCGGTTTGGCTGAGTTTGCAGGGTTAGTCCACAAAAAATACACATGCTCAGGATTACTTTCATGCACGCATCAAATGGGTGCACGTGTCCTTTTACAATTCTCTGTTGACCACAAAGAAGAAATTAAGTCCTCTATACACCCTGAGGAACCTTGGTGCCGGTGCTTATCCCCGATTCTGCAGCATGAAGTGGATCACAGTCTATGATCCTCGACAGGATGCCGGTCCGACTCGAGTTACATCCTCAGCCGTGGCTGTATCCACTTACAGCTAGGTGGACTGAGTCAATCCAGATGAAGTGTCTTGTCCAATGATGCAGACAGGTAACGTTTCCAGGACTCAAACTCAAGTCTGTGTATTGACAGCCCAAATCCAAACCCAGCAAGCTGACCACCAAGGTCATGGAAAATATCTACATACCAAAGTATGACTTCACCTCGGTGCTTTTGTTTTTCACAAAAGAGGAGAGGTTAAAGCAGTAGTAGGCGCTTAGCAACATGCTGACGCACGTGTTGGTCCGCGGGGACAGAAGAGGGCAGACGAAGATAAGTAAAAAGACGCCATGGGAACATACGGCTCATGACGCCTTTTAAGATAAATGAGCAAATAGCAGCTGGACTACCGTCACACACCCCAGTTTACAGCAGATCTGAAGGAGATGTGTTCTCAGCCCCACGACTCCCTCGAGGTCCAAGTGAAAATGATCTAAGTGAGTCATCACGCCATCACACGTGTAGTGGACAGAGTGAGGTGTGACTTCAGGTACGTGTCTGTTCTCACCTGGGAACCACAGATGGCAAAAACATTAATTTGCTCTAATTGCCTTCAGTAAGAAGGCTGGTTTTTGCCTGTTTGTGTTTCGTTGGTTGTGTTTCTGGCAAGATTATAAAATAATGACGCAATGCTAAAATACTCTCAGCCGTATGAGCATTGTGTTCTTTCTAATTTTCAGTTGTTTAATTTATTAAGATCCTGTTGTCTTATGTACATTTTGTACATGTTCAGTAAAGCCCCTCTATCTATCAATCAATCATTTAATCATTAGTGATCGATCTCTGCTCCGCTCCACAGCATGTCTTTTTCCTGGTTCTCTCCCTCAGCCCCAACCAGTCCCAGCAGAGGACTGCCCCTCCCTGAGCCTGGTTCTGCTGGAGGTTTCTTCCTGTTAAAAGGGAGTTTTTCCTTCCCACTGTAGCCACGTGCTTGCTCACAGGGGGTCATTTTGACCGTTGGGGTTTTACATAATTATTGTATGGCCTTGCCTTACAATATAAAGCGCCTTGGGGCAACTGTTTGTTGTGATTTGGCGCTATATAAAAAAATTGATTGAATTGATTGAATTTAACTCCATTGTAAGTTAGCTTTGACATAGCGGAAATTAGCGTGCACACTATCGTCCGTGAATTGTCTTGTAAAAAAAAATGAGGTGGGCTTCATAGATAATTGGCAAAGCTTCTGGGGAAAACCTGGTCTTGTTAGGAGAGACGGCATCCATCCCACTTTGGATGGAGCAGCTCTCATTTCTAGAAATCTGGCCAATTTTCTTAAATCCTCCAAACCGTGACTATCCAGGGTTGGGACCAGGAAGCAGAGTTGTAGTCTTACACACCTCTCTGCAGCTTCTCTCCCCCTGCCATCCCCTCATTACCCCATCCCCGTAGAGACGGTGCCTGCTCCCAGACCACCAATAACCAGCAAAAATCTATTTAAGCATAAAAATTCAAAAAGAAAAAATAATATAGCATCTTCAACTGCACCACAGACTAAAACAGTTAAATGTGGTCTATTAAACATTAGGTCTCTCTCTTCTAAGTCCCTGTTGGTAAATGATATAATAATTGATCAACATATTGATTTATTCTGCCTTACAGAAACCTGGTTACAGCAGGATGAATATGTTAGTTTAAATGAGTCAACACCCCCGAGTCACACTAACTGCCAGAATGCTCGTAGCACGGGCCGAGGCGGAGGATTAGCAGCAATCTACCATTCCAGCTTATTAATTAATCAAAAACTCAGACAGAGCTTTAATTCATTTGAAAGCTTGTCTCTTAGTCTTGTCCATCCAAATTGGAAGTCCCAAAAACCAGTTTTATTTGTTATTATCTATCGTCCACCTGGTCGTTACTGTGAGTTTCTCTGTGAATTTTCAGACCTTTTGTCTGACTTAGTGCTTAGCTCAGATAAGATCATTATAGTAGGCGATTTTAATATCCACACAGATGCTGAGAATGACAGCCTCAACACTGCATTTAATCTATTATTAGACTCAATAGGCTTTGCTCAAAATGTAAATGAGTCCACCCACCACTTTAATCATATCTTAGATCTTGTTCTGACTTATGGTATGGAAATTGAAGACTTAAGAGTATTCCCTGAAAACTCCCTTCTGTCTGATCATTTCTTAATAACATTTACATTTACTCTGATGGATTACCCAGCAGTGGGGAATAAGTTTCATTACACTAGAAGTCTTTCAAAAAGCGTTGTAACTAGGTTTAAGGATATGATTCCTTCTTTATGTTCTCTAATGCCATATACCAACACAGTGCAGAGTAGCTACCTAAACTCTGTAAGTGAGATAGAGTATCTCGTCAGTAGTTTTACATCCTCATTGAAGACAACTTTGGATGCTGTAGCTCTGCTGTTTGTACTGCTGTTTGAGTGGAAACACATTCACTCAAAATCTTTTATACCAAATGCCGTCACCGCCATGAACTCGACAAAGTGACCAATCCACAGACACAACTTGGACTGTTTTATAATGGACTCTGGATATAGTTTTACATCCTCATTGAAGACAACTTTAGATGCTGTAGCTCCTCTGAAAAAGAGAGCCTTAAATCAGAAGTGCCTGACTCCGTGGTATAACTCACAAACTCGCAGCTTAAAGCAGATAACCCGTAAGTTGGAGAGGAAATGGCATCTCACTAATTTAGAAGATCTTCACTTAGCCTGGAAAAAGAGTCTGTTGCTCTATAAAAAAGCCCTTTGTAAAGCTAGGACATCTTACTACTCATCACTAATTGAAGAAAATAAGAACAACCACCGGGTTTTTTTTTCAGCACTGTAGCCAGGCTGACAAAGAGTCAGAGCTCCATTGAGCCGAGTATTCCTTTAACTTTAACTAGTAATGACTTCATGACTTTCTTTTCTAATAAAATTTTAACTATTAGAGAAAAAATTACTCATAACCATCCCAAAGACGTATCGTTATCTTTGGCTGCTTTCAGTGATGCCGGTATTTGGTTAGACTCTTTCTCTCAGATTGTTCTGTCTGAGTTATTTTCATTAGTTACTTCATCCAAACCATCAACATGTCTATTAGACCCCATTCCTACCAGGCTGCTCAAGGAAGCCCTACCATTATTTAATGCTTCGATCTTAAATATGATCAATCTATCTTTATTAGTTGGCTATGTACCACAGGCTTTTAAGGTGGCACTAATTAAACCATTACTTAAAAAGCCATCACTTGACCCAGCTATCTTAGCTACTTATAGGCCAATCTTTAAACAAATATGTAGGACTGCTTTTTTGTATTTACGCAATATCTCTAAAATTAGAAAGGTCTTGTCTCAGAGTGATGCTGAAAAACTAATTCATGCATTTATTTCCTCTAGGCTGGACTATTATAATTCATTATTATCAAGTTGTCCTAAAAGTTCCCTGAAAAGCCTTCAGTTAATTCAAAATGCTGCAGCTAGAGTACTAACGAGGACTAGGAGAGAGCATATCTCACCCATATTGGCCTCTCTTCACTGGCTTCCTGTTAATTCTAGAATAGAATTTAAAATTCTTCTTCTTACTTATAAGGTTTTGAATAATCAGGTCCCATCTTATCTTAGGGACCTCACAGTACCATGTCACCCCAATAGAGCGATTCGCTCTCAGACTGCAGGCTTACTTGTAGTTCCTAGGGTTTGTAAGAGTAGAATGGGAGGCAGAGCCTTCAGCTTTCAGGCTCCTCTCCTGTGGAACCAGCTCCCAATTCAGATCAGGGAGACAGACACCCTCTCTACGTTTAAGATTAGGCTTAAAACTTTCCTTTTTGCTAAAGCTTATAGTTAGGGCTGGATCAGGTGACCCTGAACCATCCCTTAGTTATGCTGCTATAGACTTAGACTGCTGGGGGCTTCCCATGATGCACTGAGTGTTTCTTTCTCTTTTTGCTCTGTATGCACCACTCTGCATTTAATCATTAGTGATTGATCTCTGCTCCCCTCCACAGCATGTCTTTTTCCTGGTTCTCTCCCTCAGCCCCAACCAGTCCCAGCAGAAGACTGCCCCTCCCTGAGCCTGGTTCTGCTGGAGGTTTCTTCCTGTTAAAAGGGAGCTTTTCCTTCCCACTGTTGCCAAGTGCTTGCTCACAGGGGGTCGTTTTGACCGTTGGGGTTTTTACGTAATTATTGTATGGCCTTGCCTTACAATATAAAGCGCCTTGGGGCAACTGTTTGTTGTTATTTGGCGGTATATGAATAAAATTGATTGATTGATTGATTGATTAAAGTGGTTCAGAGGTGTTATTAGGTTCCACAAACAGTGTTTTCACTTTTATAAGTGATTATTTCTCCCTAGCCTTTATATAACATGGGAAAGGAGTTATTTCTAGCCAAAAACAAAGCACCGTTAGCAGCTAGCGAAACTAGGAAGTGATGTCACCACGCTAACGTTCGCTAAATGTTTTCTAAATCCTTCCCGAGGCGTTATCAGGTTACAAAATTAGTGTTTTCGCTTTTAGAAGTGTTTATTTCTCCTTAGCCTTTACATAATATGAGAAAGGTGTTATTTCTAGCCAAAAACGAAGCAACATTAGTAGCTAGCGAAGCCAGGAAGTGACGTTACCATGCTAACATTCGCTAAATGTTTTATAAATCCTTCCAGAGGTGTTATGAGGTTACAAAAATAGTGTTTTCACTTTTAGAAGTGTTTATTTCTCTCTATCCTTTACATAATATGAGAAAGGTGTTATTTCTAGTCAAAAACGAAGCAACATTAGTAGCTAGCCAAACTAGGAAGTGACGTCACCACGCTAACATCTGCTAAATGTTTTATAAATCCTTCCAGAGGTGTTATCAGGTTACAAAAATAGTGTTTTCAGTTTTAGAAGTGTTTATTTCTCTCTATCCTTTACATAATATGAGAAAGGTGTTATTTCTAGCCAAAAACGAAGCAACATTAGTAGCTAGCCAAACTAGGAAGTGACGTCACCATGCTAACATCTGCTAAATGTTTTATAAATCCTTCCAGAGGTGTTATCAGGTTACAAAAATAATGTTTTCAGTTTTAGAAGTGTTTACATCTCTCTAGCTTTTACATAATATATAAGAACCCTTACCAAAAAATAGTACTGATAAGTATATAAAAAGTAAACTAGAAGTATACTTGAAACATACTTGCATATACTACTTTTTGGTAAGGGAAAGGTGTTAATTCTAGCCAAAAATGAAGCGAAGTTAGCAGCTAGCGACACTAGGAAGTGACGTCACCATGCTAACGTCCGTGAGATCATACCATTAAATCAGGTGCAGAATGTGACATTTTAATCTCTTAAATTGGTCAAGGTTACTAATCTTTGAACTGTATCCCAAGAATGTTCCCTGTGAATTTGAAGACCGTAGCAGTAATAGGACTGGAATTATGCTGAGCACAGACAGATGGACAGACAGATGGACGGACGAAAAGCCTTCGCAATACCCGATGGCCATATTTGATGGTTTGGGGTAAAAACAAAAACAACAACAAAAAACAACAACAATTCCTCATTCATTCCAATGTTAATGATCAGACTGAGGATAACAGCCAGAATTCAGCTTAAAACATCTTCACTGTTTGTTTTGAACTTTGGTCCACATCACACACACATACACACACACACACTGTTCCTGAGTCTGGAATTTCCATCAGCACCGTTTCTGGGAAAACAAAATCGCTGAATGTCAAACACTCTTCATGTCCGTGCGCTCAGTAAAGAGTGAGATCACTTTCTGCTGCTCCCTTATTTTCAAGCCAACCTTTAATAATCGATGCTCAGTTCCGGGAATCGCGGACTCGCCGCTGTGGGAAATGAAGGAGATCAGGTGTTATTTGTGCACGTAAGTGTGTTTGCACGTGCATGCAAGTGTTCAATTGAAGGAACTGTGGGGGGTTTTGTGTGTACCTGTCTAATGGACATCGATATGGAGGAGACAATTAGCAGCACACTTACGACTCTTCAGACCGTCGGGTTCAGCTCGGTTACAGCGCGAGTCGAGCGGCCTGGAAATGCTGATCCAGCATCGCCAGCGGCTCGGTGCACTTAACACAAACCATTAAAAATTCATCCCCCAAAACCAGAATTTAAGCAATTTGAAACATTATCAAAATAATTTAAATACGTGGGAGAGATGAAAATGTCAGCTGCATGTGAACACTCTCAGGGGCCCGTCTGTGACAACAGCAGCCAAGTCGTAGGATTATAACATGGATTTTATTCACAATACTGACAATGACCTGCATCAGTGACCCAACCTTGTACTTGTGAGCGGTCTTAGCAACGTAGGTTTGACACTAACTGGTTTAATCAGAATCCATGAAGTCCTTGTGACATAACTGACACTAGGTTTCAGAGATTTGGCCCCCTGGTGGCCATAATTAGAATCAAAATATGACCAAAGTCCAAGGACTTACTGAGGTGACCTTTAGTATCAAAATTCACCTTCATACACAAAGTCTTTGTCAAGATATTGTGCACACATCAACCACACAGCCACACACACATACAAAGTGAAGAAATTCATTGACCTGCTCTCCTACTGGTGGTCCACTTAAAAACAAATTTTATACCATTTTCCTTTAACCATGGCATCATTTCACAAATTTGGATCCTTATCTAGATGTGATACTTAGTTGTTACGTAAAGAATGAACGAGTGTATTCGGCACACACACACACACATACTTAACAAAAAATTGCGTAAAACAAAAACTCAATTTCACCGTTTCAAACTTATAAACACCCACCCCTTTAACCATATATGTATATATATATATATATATATATATATATATATATATATATATATACTATATAACAACAACTAAAATTTCTCAACACAACAGAACAAACAATAGTGTACAATCAAAAAAAAAAAAAAAAAAAAAAATCAGTTGACCAAATTCTTCATATTATAACAAGAAATTATATTGTTTTTATAAAGCCAACTAAGGTACCAGATAATTTAATGCTATCAGATCAGTTATTCATTCTTTATCCAACTCTAGTCTTTGCACTCATCACAACCCCTGAAAGATTCCACAAGGAAATGAAGTAAATTTCAAGAAGACCCGTGTTGAGCAATAAACAGTATCTGTTGAACCAACAGTATGTGGAAGAATTCAGTTACAAATATAGACTACCTTGTTATAAAAAAGACAAAACATCTTGTGGTGACAAATTTGTACAACTAGCAGAACGACATCCGCTAGTAAGAGTCGCCACAGGCTCAAATAAGAGTTTAAATTTATGCGTTTTGGCATTAATCAAGTTAGAATAAGGTGCTGCCTTGGCAGCTGCCAATGCATGTTGACACTTTTTAAAATATTCATGCCATTCCTGACTGACTGTTTAACCCTGCAGAGGTTTTCTATAGAGAAAAGCCAACATCTGGGCATCGCCATGTTGGCAGCAGTGGCCAAGATGATTTACAAATTAATAATCAATTATTTAATTAATGCATAAAGGGGTGGAGTGTGGGTGGCTCTGTGTGTGATGAAAGAAGAATGAACACGTCTCTCACTTTGAGTCCAAACCACCTAAGCTAATAGGCTAACCTTGTTTGGATATGTATTAAATCATATTTTGGGGACTGCACTGTGGTTTGCATAAGGATCCCCTTTGGTGTGAGCATTAAACATTATGAGCCACTTATTTTCTCAGTAATTGTGTGTTAGCCTGTATTTGCATTCCTGGTTTCATACTGTAGTCAAAGCTGAACAAAAATATTACAAAAAAATGAAAAAGTCTTTATTCTAAAGCACATTTTTTTTCTTTTCTTAGGATCATTAAATTTGTCTAAGACAAAATTAATGTTATTTGGAAATTATAAAAAAGACATACAAATTCAGTTAAATATACATGGGGTAAACACAGAGCGTGTCAAAGAGAGTTTTTAGGTGTCATTATTGATGAAAAAAATAATTGGAAAGCTCATATTCAGCATATTCAAATGAAGGTATCAAAGAGTATTGCAGTATTAAATAAAGTAAAGCATGTTCTTGATTGTAGAGCACTACATACTCTGTTGTTCTTTGTTTGCACCCTACTTGATTTATTGCACTGAAGTTTGGGGCAACAATTACAAAACTACATTGCAACCATTATTCATTCTTCAAAAAAGAGCATTAAGGACAATTCATAATGCAGGTTATCAAGACCACACAAACCCATTGTTCATTAAATCACAAATATTAAAACTTAATGATATGATTTCGTTCAAGACTGTTCAATTAATGTACAAAGTGAAAAATAAACAAGTGCCATTTAGAATTCAAGAATATTTTACTGAGAGAGAAGGAAAATATAATTTATGGGGCTTGTATCATTTTAAAATTGCTGGTGCTCGGACGACCAGGAAAGGTTTCTGTGTCTCCATGTGTGGCCCCAGATTATGGAATAACCTGACGGATGAACTGAAATGATGTCCAAATATCAATCATCTTAAAAATCAAAATTAAAAAATGATGTTGTCAAGATATGTATCTAATGAAGTACGATGAGTTTGGTGTTGTCAAGTGGAATTGTAAACTTGTACAGTAATATTCATTAGTGTATGCGTATGTATGTATATATATATATATATATATATGTATGTGTGTATATATGTAGGTATGTATGTGTGTATATGTATATATATACAGAAACAGCATTAGTGAAGGTTACAAATGATCTTCTTATGGCCTCGGACAGTGGACTCATCTCTGTGCTTGTTCTGTTAGGCCTCAGTGCTGCTTTTGATACTGTTGACCATAAAATTTTATTACAGAGATTAGAGCATGCCGTAGGTATTAAAGGCACTGCGCTGCGGTGGTTTGAATCATATTTGTCTAATAGATTACAATTTGTTCATGTAAATGGGGAATCTTCTTCACAGACTAAAGTTAATTATGGAGTTCCACAAGGTTCTGTGCTAGGACCAATTTTATTCACTTTATACATGCTTCCCTTAGGCAGTATTATTAGACGGTATTGCTTAAATTTTCATTGTTACGCAGATGATACCCAGCTTTATCTATCCATGAAGCCAGAGAACACACACCAATTAGCTAAACTGCAGGATTGTCTTACAGACATAAAGACATGGATGACCTCTAATTTCCTGCTTTTAAACTCAGATAAAACTGAAGTTATTGTACTTGGCCCCACAAATCTTAGAAACATGGTGTCTAACCAGATCCTTACTCTGGATGGCATTACCCTGACCTCTAGTAATACTGTGAGAAATCTTGGAGTCATTTTTGATCAGGATATGTCATTCAAAGCGCATATTAAACAAATATGTAGGACTGCTTTTTTGCATTTACGCAATATCTCTAAAATTAGAAAGGTCTTGTCTCAGAGTGATGCTGAAAAACTAATTCATGCATTTATTTCCTCTAGGCTGGACTATTGTAATTCATTATTATCAGGTTGTCCTAAAAGTTCCCTAAAAAGCCTTCAGTTAATTCAAAATGCTGCAGCTAGAGTACTAACGGGGACTAGAAGGAGAGAGCATATCTCACCCATATTGGCCTCTCTTCATTGCCTTCCTGTTAATTCTAGAATAGAATTTAAAATTCTTCTTCTTACTTATAAGGTTTTGAATAATCAGGTCCCATCTTATCTTAGGGACCTCGTAGTACCATATAACCCCAATAGAGTGCTTCGCTCTCAGACTGCAGGCTTACTTGTAGTTCCTAGGGTTTGTAAGAGTAGAATGGGAGGCAGAGCCTTCAGCTTTCAGGCTCCTCTCCTGTGGAACCAGCTCCCAATTCAGATCAGGGAGACAGACACCCTCTCTACTTTTAAGATTAGGCTTAAAACTTTCCTTTTTGCTAAAGCTTATAGTTAGGGCTGGATCAGGTGACCCTGAACCATCCCTTAGTTATGCTGCTATAGACGTAGACTGCTGGGAGGTTCCCATGATGCACTGTTTCTTTCTCTTTTTGCTCTGTATGCACCACTCTGCATTTAATCATTAGTGATCGATCTCTGCTCCCCTCCACAGCATGTCTTTTTCCTGGTTCTCTCCCTCAGCCCCAACCAGTCCCAGCAGAAGACTGCCCCTCCCTGAGCCTGGTTCTGCTGGAGGTTTCTTCCTGTTAAAAGGGAGTTTTTCCTTCCCACTGTAGCCAAGTGCTTGCTCACAGGGGGTCGTTTTGACTGTTGGGGTTTTACATAATTATTGTATGGCCTTGCCTTACAATATAAGGCGCCTTGGGGCAACTGTTTGTTGTGATTTGGCGCTATATAAAAAAAATTGATTGATTGATTGATTGATATATATATGTGTGTGTGTGTGTATAATTATGTATGTGTAGGTGTATGCTGGTGTGTATATATAAGTATGTATGTATGTATCTGTGTATGTAGATGAAGACACGGGGTTCACTAGATGTTTATGATGATGGGATTTGAGTTTGTGCTGTTAAATGTGTTTGTAGCATGGCCCAAGCAGAGGGTCACCCCTTAGAGTCTGGTCTGTTTGAGGTTTCTTCCTCAATACATCAGAGGGAGTTTTTCCTTACCACTGTCGCCTGTGTGCTTGCTCTGGGGGTTGGTAATGTGTATATATGTATGCATGTATATATGGGGTGGGCGTTTATAAGCTTTGTTTCTGCTCACCCCCTTTTTGGTCACACATGTCACTGTGGAATTGTCTTGTGTATCAGTTTTTGTTATTGTCGAGTTTGTGTGCCAAAATAAATAACTTTAATTCAAATTGAAATATTTCTTCCATACAAATGAAACAATAACAATGGATCACAACTACAAGAAAAAGTTAAAGTGCTCCAACAAGCCGTACCTCTGCCAAGACTTAAGTACATATTTTATCTACAGGATTCATAAAGAGTAACCTGAAGGAGAAGAAAAAACAGGATTCTCATCATGCTGCAGTTCCCTCCATGTAACAAGAATGCTGATCTGAAATCTGGCTTCCTTGCTTATACGCTCAAAAATACAGTATTTATTGCTGATAGAGTGAAAACAACAAAGTGAATAAACATTTATGGTTGTGTTCACTTCTTCAGAAATAAATATTATGTTTATATGCTTAACGAATATGCAAAACAAAAGAGTTGCAGGTTTCCAGCCCAATTTGTGAAGTTACATTCATCCAATATAAATACACCCCTTTAAAATCCATATTTTAGGCACAGAATCCAGGACCCATATCCATGAAGCAACTCAAAGTACTCTGAAAGAGCTCCTAACTTAGCCAAAAAATTTCTTGGCAAGGCATGCTACCCTAAGATAGATCCCAGAGGTGTCTGAGAGCAAGTCTGTGCAAGGCAGGGACAGAAACTTATCGTTATGAGAAGGAGGCGTTGACCCCGTTGCTTGGTATGTCATCTAAGAGCTGTGATTAGTTGTCACAAAATGGGAAGGAGAAATTAAAAAACAAATATACTCTGCGGCCCTAGTTATGAATGGACAGTGAAATTAACCGATCATATAACTTGAACTGCATTAAGACGTGTAATCATGAAAATAATTCTCTGTCATGATGGTGAAACGTAGCAAAACTAAATGAATTGTTACACAGCTGGAAAATGTTTGAATGTACCTCATTTGCATGCCAATTATCTATATATTAAAAGTGTGCATGTGTGGTTTATTTAATAAGTTCAATCTAAGTACATAATATAATTGTAAATATGTTCAAAATACATGGGTGACACAAGAAATTGAAAACACTTATTTCCATTGTGGTCCATTAAAAAAAAAAATCAAATGACAAAAGAGAAGTAATAATAAAATAAAATAATATTAATAATACTGATAATAATAACAAAAATAATGACAACATTAATAGTGTTATAAGTATAAAATCCTACAGGACAGTGCAATGAAACTCTTTATGTACAAGAATACATTTATTATATATATATATATATATATATATATATATATATATATATATATATAAAATAAATATGTATTTACATTTTTCCTGTAGCCAGATATCGCAATGTTGTGATGACCTTCATCTCAGGTGTTATTACATTACTACGCTGTGTGGGGTAAAGGGAGCTCATTCCTGATGAGGTCAACCACAAACATTATCCTGCAACATCAAACCAGTGGCGTGTTACTGAATCACTGTCAATCAACATACAGAGAATATCTCTCCTTCCTTTCAATTTTTTCAATTTATTTTCATTTACACTCAACAAAAATATAAACGCAACACTTTTGGTTTTGCTCCCATTTTGTATGAGATGAACTCAAAGATCTAAAACTTTGTTCACAAACCAGTCTAAATTTGTCATAGTGAGCACTTCTCCTTTGCTGAGATAATCCATCCCACCTCACAGGTGTGCCATATCAAGATGCTGATTAGACACCATGATTAGTGCACAGGTGTGCCTTAGACTGCCCACAATAAAACGCCACTCTGAAAGGTGCAGTTTTATCACACAGCACAATGCCGCAGATGTTGCAAGATTTGAGGGAGCGTGCAATTGGCATGCTGACAGCAGGAATGTCAACCAGAGCTGTTGCTCGTGTATTGAATGTTCATTTCTCTACCATAAGCCATCTCCAAAGGCGTTTCAGAGAATTTGGCAGTACATCCAACCAGCCTCACAACCACAGACCACATGTAACCACACCAGCCCAGGACCTCCACATCCAGCATGTTCACCTCCAAGATCGTCTGAGACCAGCCACTCGGACAGCTGCTGAAACAATCAATTTGCATAACCAAAGAATTTCTGCACAAACTGTCAGAAACCGTCTCAGGTAAGCTCATCTGCATGTTCGTCGTCCTCTTCGGGGTCTCGACCTGACTCCAGTTCGTCTTAACCGACTTGAGTGGGCAAATGCTCACATTCGCTGGCGTTTGGCACGTTGGAGAGGTGTTCTCTTCATGGATGAATCCCGGTTCACACTGTTCAGGGCAGATGGCAGACAGCGTGTGTGGCGTCGTGTGGGTGAGCGGTTTTCTGATGTCAATGTTGTGGATCGAGTGGCCCATGGTGGCGGTGGGGTTATGGTATGGGCAGGCATCTGTTATCAATCAATCAATCAATCAATTTTTTTATATAGCGCCAAATCACAACAAACAGTTGCCCCAAGGCGCTTTATATTGTAAGGCAAGGCCATACAATAATTATGTAAAACCCCAACGGTCAAAATGACCCCCTGTGAGCAAGCACTTGGCTACAGTGGGAAGGAAAAACTCCCTTTTAACAGGAAGAAACCTCCAGCAGAACCAGGCTCAGGGAGGGGCAGTCTTCTGCTGGGACTGGTTGGGGCTGAGGGAGAGAACCAGGAAAAAGACATGCTGTGGAGGGAAGCAGAGATCGATCACTAATGATTAAATGCAGAGTGGTGCATACAGAGCAAAAAGAGAAAGAAACAGTGCATCATGGGAACCCCCCCAGCAGTCTACGTCTATAGCAGCATAACTAAGGGATGGTTCAGGGTCACCTGATCCAGCCCTAACTATAAGCTTTAGCAAAAAGGAAAGTTTTAAGCCTAATCTTAAAAGTAGAGAGGGTGTCTGTCTCCCTGATCTGAATTGGGAGCTGGTTCCACAGGAGAGGAGCCTGAAAGCTGAAGGCTCTGCCTCCCATTCTACTCTTACAAACCCTAGGAACTACAAGTAAGCCTGCAGTCTGAGAGCGAAGCGCTCTATTGGGGTGATATGGTACTACGAGGTCCCTAAGATAAGATGGGACCTGATTATTCAAAACCTTATAAGTAAGAAGAAGAATTTTAAATTCTATTCTATAATTAACAGGAAGCCAATGAAGAGAGGCCAATATGGGTGAGATATGCTCTCTCCTTCTAGTCCCCGTCAGTACTCTAGCTGCAGCATTTTGAATTAACTGAAGGCTTTTTAGGGAACTTTTAGGACAACCTGATAATAATGAATTACAATAGTCCAGCCTAGAGGAAATAAATGCATGAATTAGTTTTTCAGCATCACTCTGAGACAAGACCTTTCTGATTTTAGAGATATTGCGTAAATGCAAAAAAGCAGTCCTACATATTTGTTTAATATGCGCTTTGAATGACATATCCTGATCAAAAATGACTCCAAGATTTCTCACAGTATTACTAGAGGTCAGGGTAATGCCATCCACAGTAAGGATCTGGTTAGACACCATGTTTCTAAGATTTGTGGGGCCAAGTACAATAACTTCAGTTTTATCTGAGTTTAAAAGCAGGAAATTAGAGGTCATCCATGTCTTTATGTCTGTAAGACAATCCTGCAGTTTAGCTAATTGGTGTGTGTCCTCTGGCTTCATGGATAGATAAAGCTGGGTATCATCTGCGTAACAATGAAAATTTAAGCAATACCGTCTAATAATACTGCCTAAGGGAAGCATGTATAAAGTGAATAAAATTGGTCCTAGCACAGAACCTTGTGGAACTCCATAATTAACTTTAGTCTGTGAAGAAGATTCCCCATTTACATGAACAAATTGTAATCTATTAGACAAATATGATTCAAACCACCGCAGCGCAGTGCCTTTAATACCTATGGCATGCTCTAATCTCTGTAATAAAATTTTATGGTCAACAGTATCAAAAGCAGCACTGAGGTCTAACAGAACAAGCACAGAGATGAGTCCACTGTCCGAGGCCATAAGAAGATTATTTGTAACCTTCACTAATGCTGTTTCTGTACTATGATGAATTCTAAAACCTGACTGAAACTCTTCAAATAGACCATTCCTCTGCAGATGATCAGTTAGCTGTTTTACAACTACCCTTTCAAGAATTTTTGAGAGAAAAGGAAGGTTGGAGATTGGCCTATAATTAGCTAAGATAGCTGGGTCAAGTGATGGCTTTTTAAGTAATGGTTTAATTACTGCCACCTTAAAAGCCTGTGGTACATAGCCAACTAACAAAGATAGATTGATCATATTTAAGATCGAAGCATTAAATAATGGTAGGGCTTCCTTGAGCAGCCTGGTAGGAATGGGGTCTAATAAACATGTTGATGGTTTGGATGAAGTAACTAATGAAAATAACTCAGACAGAACAATCGGAGAGAAAGAGTCTAACCAAATACCGGCATCACTGAAAGCAGCCAAAGATAACGATACGTCTTTGGGATGGTTATGAGTAATTTTTTCTCTAATAGTTAAAATTTTGTTAGCAAAGAAAGTCATGAAGTCATTACTAGTTAAAGTTAATGGAATACTCAGCTCAATAGAGCTCTGACTCTTTGTCAGCCTGGCTACAGTGCTGAAAAGAAACCTGGGGTTGTTCTTATTTTCTTCAATTAGTGATGAGTAGAAAGATGTCCTAGCTTTACGGAGGGCTTTTTTATAGAGCAACAGACTCTTTTTCCAGGCTAAGTGAAGATCTTCTAAGTTAGTGAGACGCCATTTCCTCTCCAACTTACGGGTTATCTGCTTTAAGCTACGAGTTTGTGAGTTATACCACGGAGTCAGACACTTCTGATTTAAAGCTCTCTTTTTTAGAGGAGCTACAGCATCCAAAGTTGTCTTCAATGAGGATGTAAAACTATTGACGAGATACTCTATCTCACTTACAGAGTTTAGGTAGCTACTCTGCACTGTGTTGGTATATGGCATTAGAGAACATAAAGAAGGAATCATATCCTTAAACCTAGTTACAGCGCTTTCTGAAAGACTTCTAGTGTAATGAAACTTATTCCCCACTGCTGGGTAGTCCATCAGAGTAAATGTAAATGTTATTAAGAAATGATCAGACAACAGGGAGTTTTCAGGGAATACTGTTAAGTCTTCTATTTCCATACCATAAGTCAGAACAAGATCTAAGATATGATTAAAGTGGTGGGTGGACTCATTTACTTTTTGAGCAAAGCCAATAGAGTCTAATAATAGATTAAATGCAGTGTTGAGGCTGTCATTCTCAGCATCTGTGTGGATGTTAAAATCGCCCACTATAATTATCTTATCTGAGCTAAGCACTAAGTCAGACAAAAGGTCTGAAAATTCACAGAGAAACTCACAGTAACGACCAGGTGGACGATAGATAATAACAAATAAAACTGGTTTTTGGGACTTCCAATTTGGATGGACAAGACTAAGAGTCAAGCTTTCAAATGAATTAAAGCTCTGTCTGGGTTTTTGATTAATTAATAAGCTGGAATGGAAGATTGCTGCTAATCCTCCGCCCCGGCCCGTGCTACGAGCATTCTGACAGTTAGTGTGACTCAGGGGTGTTGACTCATTTAAACTAACATATTCATCCTGCTGTAACCAGGTTTCTGTAAGGCAGAATAAATCAATATGTTGATCAATTATTATATCATTTACCAACAGGGACTTAGAAGAGAGAGACCTAATGTTTAATAGACCACATTTAACTGTTTTAGTCTGTGGTGCAGTTGAAGGTGCTATATTATTTTTTCTTTTTGAATTTTTATGCTTAAATAGATTTTTGCTGGTTATTGGTAGTCTGGGAGCAGGCACCGTCTCTACGGGACGAAGAACACAGGTGCATTTTATTGATGGCATTTTGAATGCACAGAGATACCGTGACGAGATCCTGAGGCCCATTGTTGTGCCAACATCCAAGAACATCACCTCATGTTGCAGCAGGATAATGCACAACCCCATATTGCAAGGATCTGTACACAATTCTTGGAAGTTGAAAATGTCCCAGTTCTTGCATGGCCGGCATACTCACCGGACATGTCACCCATTGAGCATGTTTGGGATGCTCTGGACCGGCGTATACGACAGCGTGTACCAGTTCCTGCCAATATCCAGCAACTTCGCACAGCCACTGAAGAGGAGTGGACCAACATTCCACAGGACACAATTGACAACCTGATCAACTTTATGCGAAGGAGATGTGTTGCACTGCATGAGTGGTGATTGTGGTGTGATTGTGATTGGTTGTCACGGAAAGGGGAGGAGAAATAAAAAACAAATGCACTCTGCTCTCCTAGTCATAAATGGACAGTGAAATCAACCGATCGTATAACCTGAACTGCATTAAGACGTGTAATCATGAGGATAACTTTATTATGATGATGAAACTCGGCACAAATAAATGAATTGTTACACAGCTTGAAAATGTTTGAATGTACCTCATTCACATGCCGAATATCTATATATTGAAAGCGCGTGTGCATGTGTAAGTTTATTTAGTACATTCACTGTGAGTAAGTCCCTTCGGCTGCTCCCTTGTTTTGTACTCGGGGTCGCCACAGCAAATCCAAGGTGGATCTGCATGTTGAATTGGCACAAGTTTTACGCCGGATGCCCTTCCTGACGCAACTCCACATTACATGGAGAAATGTGGCAGGGGTGGTACATAAAATAATTGTAAATATGTTAAAATTACATGCATGACACAAGAAACTGAAAACATTTATTTCCATTGTGATCCATGTAAAATCAAATGACAAAATAAAAGAAAATAATAATACAGATAATAATACTACTAATAATAAAAAATAATGATAATATTAACAGTGTGTATATGATAAGAAGCTAAACAATTTATAAATACATTAAGACAGTAAATTAACATAAAATATTTACGTAGATCAAGCGGGTAGCGTGTTACAGACTCACTGTCATCCTACATACGGAGAATATCTTTGCTTCCTCTCTGTTTTTTTCTGCCATCCTCTCTGCTTAAGACACTCTTAGGCTTCTTAAAAGGCCTCCTCCCTCCTCTTACCAGTTTGGCACCTTAGGAGCTCTTTTATGCTGCGTTTACACATAACGACGGCAAGTCACGAATGCCAAAAAGTTCTTGGCTGCTGATCACGAATGTGATAATTTGGGGCAGAGGTGTCAGGTGTTCTTAGGACCTGCTGCAACCTGTTACCACGTGTTCCAATTAATGGCATATGTTGCTGGAGAATTATCAGGAACCATTACGCACGGTCAAGAACAATGTTCCGCATTGTTGTGCGCTATTGTGTGTAACAGCGCATTGTTAAGTTCTGTCACATTGTGAATGAGACAAACTGTCTCCACACACACACACCCATATTCATCCATCAGCTGCTGAACAATTCAGATCGCTCCAGTTTGCTCCTCAAAATCCACCGCAGAAGAACTTTGTGACTGCATGTTTAGTTGGTCTCTGTGCTATGGTGTGGCGCAGAGAGGAGGAGGAGATGGACAGAGCCAGATGTGTGATTTCACGTGGCTCTTGTCTCACTTGTTTTTCCAAACATCAGGCACATGCAGCGGGTGTACCACCTGTAGGAGCGCGCTGATGAGCCCTGGAATTAAACCTTTAGCTAACTCAGCGTACTGCAATGAAACTGAATGTGGTGCAGCAGGGTTTAATTGTGCTCACGTCAGAGAAGAACACTATCACGCTCTATTAACGATCACCATTAATCAAGACAGATCAACACGCTCAGTTGCAACCTCCATGACATGAGGCGAAATGAGGGTGGTGCGTGACATTCGTGGAAGATTTTTTTGACAGCCAAAACCATGCTCCATGAAAATCTTGAATATCACGCCCTAACACGCACTATTAAGAAACCAATTCAGTTGTGTTCAGAATGTCAGGAATGTACCAAGAATGACGCAAATATGACATTTGTAACGCATCTTGCGTATGTGTAAATGCACCATTCAGGCCTAAGGTGCTTTGCGGATAACTTTCCTCTTACCACGGGGAAATTCTAAGAAATGTCTAAGAATCTGAGGAATTCTAACATTTTTCTTAGCATAACGTCACTAGGAGCTATCTTTAGCCTGGATATGTGGATACGGGCACAGATCTTTATAGGGATGTGCATCAGATTAAATATATTGTTGAAATGTCTCATAATGCGAATAACTTTTTTTTTTCACGGTGGTCTTTGTATGTGTGTCAAAATCCAAACCCTCGTCCATGTTGTGACACCTGGATAACAGATAGCAGAGAGATGAAGGCTGCAGCAGATCCTCACACCCCAGTCGTCAGATTTCCCAGCCATCAGATCAGGCTCGGATCTGTCAAAGACAGCGTGTTTGTCGGTGTTCAGCGACACTCCTACATTAAATGCTACAGGCACGGGCATATCTAGGTCAACCCTGGATGTAGATGTCTCACCTGGGAATTGATCAAGAGACAAGCTTCCTCACCGCTGATGGCCTGCTATGACGTATAGATTTCCAAGAAATAGACCAAAATCTGTGAAATCGTACAATTGTGCAATACTACAAAACGTGAATTAAAAAAAATAAATAAATCCTAGCTCAGCCCCTCCAAAAAGTCAACAGATTTGTACTTGACTTAGACTTCATGATTCCACCAAGTTTCAAGAAAATTAGCTCAGTAGTTTTTGTGTAATCCCATTAACAGGCAAACAACCATGAAAACATGTGCTGCTCTTTACTTTTATATACACCTTAAGACCGAATTTACCACATTTATTTGATATTTGTATGATATAAAAATGCGAGACAAAATGGTTGCATTAGTCTGCACAATGCAAACTTTAAGGCAAGAGTTTGAAAGACAAAATTTGCTAACATTTGCTTGTTAAGGAACATTTGTCATAAAGCGATGATATTTTTCTTGACAAAGTGATGATCCTCAACACATCATTGCTCAGAAAGGACTTGGCCTGTCCTGGATGTTCCCTATCACCCAGGAATAATGAACGCTTCTTTCACCGTTTTCTTGAATGTTTCCTACTGGTCGAATACCACAATATCTTTTCCAAACTTTCTGGGAATGTGTTGCAGGTATTCATCTCTGAACTAGAGACGGGGAAAATTAAATTATGTCAAAGTAACTTTACAAATCATTGATTTTATTTTGGGTTCGTAGAGTATCCTTCAGAGATTTTTAATGCTCATAGCTGAAATCTACCGCGCTGATGATCATCTGTTGGTTGCGTCTCTCGGGTATGCAGACACCCGACTTTACACAACCAGGTTGTGCAGCCGTGCTCAAGAACAAAGTGTTATCAAGCGGAAGCAGAACATCGTGTTGGACAGTCACACCCATATGAAGACCGTTTAGACCCCACAACGAGCGGAAAATATTCTAGTTGTGGACGTTAACTGTGGCAAAGAACAGAATAGAACTTTATAGTCATTGTGGACACAATGAAACTTCATTTTAGAAGCATCTCTTCAGCACCAAATCATTAAGAAAACCAGCGTATCATAAAAAGAATATATCAGAGCAACATATCACATCCAACCATGCAGAACTAAATATATATATATATATATATATATATATATTCACATAAAGTGCATTATTAGAGAAAAAGTGCTGATGTGCACAGGGTGCAATTAAGGAGAAGGATTTATACACTTGACCGCTGGCGGGTAAAAGCTGATAGCTTTCGAGGGCTGATAGCTTTTGTTTGTGCATTACTACAAATTACGTTTTTGACACACTATTACATAAATACTGCAGCTTTATTAGGGATGTCCCAATCAAAGTTGCATTTGTTTGTTTGTTTTTTGTCCCTGATCTCAAACCAAATTATTTAATATTGCATATCTGCCAAAACTGAGTCCCGATCGAAAACATATATTATTTGCACAGGGGACGCTGCAAGTCAAAACCACTGTATATGTGTTACAATTTAATATTTCTGCATTGCAAAATTAAGGAGAAAAAAAACTAACCAATTAAAATGCAATTTACATTTGGGCAACTATACCCCCCCCCCCCCCCCCAAAAAAAGTTTTTTTATATCCGATTCTCACAGCTACCTTGAACGTATCCTGGCTGTGCTACCACTCACACCTGTTTTGTATCAGCACTTTGGACTGCCTTAAATACTTCACTCTCCCCTGCTCTTTATGGCTGTTTCATATTTTCTAGTAACCAGGTCCACGTATGAGTTTCTGGATGTCCATGTGAAATTGTTGTAAGGTATTGTCCTGTTTTTTTTTTCCTTTATTAATCTGTAATGTAAGCTTTATGGACATCACAAGTTTTTTGTTTATTATTATTATTATTATTATTAATCCCCATAGATCTCTAGGTCTTCTGTCGCTCTGCTTCTTTCAGCTGTTTTTTTTTATGTTTTCACTTCAACAAATTCTCATTTTCACTTCAATTATCTGAGTGTCTGAACATTTGGATTAGTCAGTAAAGGAATCCCAGGTAAATGTTGTGCCAAATCAAGATGTATGACCTTGAATGAATGGGAGGAGCCAAAAGAATATTACACAATGTTACACAATCAACAATTAACCACCTGAGTGACTCGAGCATAAATTACTGTCAAAAATTAAATTTCTTTTTATGGTTTATGCTTTGACAAGTGCTCGTTCACTTTACACTGGATATTTTTCCTGCTGTCAATTCAGTTTGGCTTCGTACTGAAATTTTGCAACAAAACCACCCAGCGTTATAGGCATAGTTTCTACTAGGGCATTGCCCGCCGGGATCAATGGGCTCGAGATTGGGAAGTGTTTATACAATAGCTATGTGACATTTTTCAAGAGGATTATATTAGATAGAACTTTATTGATCCCTTGGGAAGACTCCCCCAGGGAAACCTAGGTTCCAGCAGCATTGTAGAGCAGCACACAGGGTAAGAAGCACACAGAGTATCAAAAGTGAAAGTACACTGAAAAAAAAAGATTCATTGGATGAACTCAATTCAATTATGTGCAGGATTTTCATCTAATAAATATATGTAGCCCCCAACTCAAATACACACATCCATCCAAGATCATTTAATTTAGTTGGGACTAGATATATTTATTAGATCGAACTTGAATCCAATGAGTCAGTTTTTTGAGTGTAAAAAACTTTGCAAATATAAATACCAGACATGCTGATTAATACTGGTTTACAGACTACTACTGTTCCTCTCATTCCCAACCTCTGTCTTCTTGTTACTCCTCCTCCCCGAGTGAGAAGTTGTAGTAAATAAATTACGCAAAGTTTCTATAATGATTTGGAATGGCATGTGACTCCATCATGTAATTATCAACAGCCACTGTTCACTGTTATGTAACATCCATAATTTCTCCAAAAACATTAGTCCTATCAACATTCCGGTTTGGCAGCATTCATCCTTAACCCAAAATACATAAACATACCAAACCGCAAGCATCAGCTCAACCTGGTTTGTCCGTGATCAATGTTATACATACAGTAGTGTTCAGAATAATAGTAGTGCTATGTGACTAAAAAGATGAATCCAGGTGTATATTTCTTATTGTTACATGGGAAACAAGGTACCGGTAGATTCAGTAGATTCTCACAAATCCAACAAGACCAAGCATTCCTGATATGCACACTCTTAAGACTATGAAATTGGGCTATTATTAAAAAAAAGTAGAAAAGGGGGTGTTCACAATAATAGTAGTGTGGCATTCAGTCAGTGAGTTTGTCAATTTTGTGGAACAAACAGGTGTGAATCAGGTGTCCCCTATTTAAGGATGAAGCCAGCACCTGTTGAACATGCTTTTCTCTTTGAAAGCCTGAGGAAAATGGGACGTTCAAGACATTGTTCAGAAGAACAGCGTAGTTTGATTAAAAAGTTGGAGAGGGGAAAAGTTATACGCAGGTGCAACAAAAATTATAGGCTGTTCATCTACAATGATCTCCAATGCTTTAAAATGGAAAAAAAAAAAAAAACAGAGACGTCTGGAAGAAAATGGAAAACAACCAGCAAAATGCATAGAAGAATAACCAGAATGGCAAAGGCTCACCCATTGATCAGCTCCAGGATGATCAAAGACAGTCTGGAGTTGCCTGTAAGTGCTGTGACAGTTAGAAGACGCCTGTGTGAAGCTAATTTATTTGCAAGAATCCCCCGCAAAGTCCCTCTGTTAAATAAAACACATGTGCAGAAGAGGTTACAATTAGCCAAAGAACACATCAACTGGCCTAAAGAGAAATGTAGGAATATTTTGTGGACTGATGAGAGTAAAATTGTTCTTTTTGGGTCCAAGGGCCACAGACAGTTTGTGAGACGACCCCCAAACTCTGAATTCAAGCCACAGTTCACAGTGAAGACAGTGAAGCATGGTGGTGCAAGCATCATGATATGGGCATGTTTCTCCTACTATGGTGTTGGGCCTATATATCGCATACCAGGTATCATGGATCAGTTTGGATATGTCAAAATACTTGAAGAGGTCATGTTGCCTTATGCTGAAGAGGACATGCCATTGAAATGGGTGTTTCAACAAGACAATGACCCCAAGCACACTACTAAACAAGCAAAATCTTGGTTCCAAACCAACAAAATTAATGCCTCGCAGATGTGAAGAAATCATGAAAAACTTTGGTTATACAACTAAATACTAGTTTAGTGATTCACAGGATTGCTAAAAAAGCAGTTTGAACATAATAGTTTTGAGTTTGTAGCATCAACAGCAGATGCTACTATTATTATGAACACCCTCTTTTCCTGGATTAATCTTTTTAGTCACATAGCACTACTATTATTCTGAATACTACTGTATGCACGCATATGCATGCACAAAGGCCACTTGGCTTTTAATATCTAAATTATTAATATGGTTTACTTACCATTTTGGTCCTTGTGTTCATAAACACGTGTGCCTTGTTGTCATAACAAAACTGCAAGAGTAAAAACTTGCAAACAAGAAAGAATTTAGGTGCTCGTGGTTGTAAAACTCCAAATGGAAGTGGAATGGTTTGAGATCAAGTGTTATGCAAAAGACTTTCTATTCTGATGGGGTAAAACTAGAGTAGGACTTGAAGGTGAATATTAACACTGATGCACATTGAAGATGGCGCTAAAGTCGCGTAAATATTCACATTTTGCTGCCAAGGTAATGGAAGCCCAAAATCTAACCTATTTGCATGTTCAACATCCGTACACGTTGCACACGTTTTTACACACGTAAACCTGATTTAAATTAGGAGCTGCATTTCATATAGACTTCACATACCTAGCAACAGATTGGGCACCTTTTTTTTTTTTATCTTTGATCCACCTCGCGTATGCACTCTGCACAAAACACATTCATCGTGAGGAAAATGTTCTCTTTACAGTAGCGTTCAGAAAAGTAGTAGTGCTATGTGACTTCAGTTTAATCCAGGTTTTGCGTATATTTCTTATTGTTACATGGGAATCAAGGTACCAGTAGATTCAGTAGATTCTCACAAATCCAACAAGACCAAGCATTCATGATATGCACACTCTTAAGGCTATGAAATTGGGCTATTATTAAAAAAAGTAGAAAAGGGGGTGTTCACAATAATAGTAGCATCTGCTGTTGATGCTACAAACTCAAAACTATTATGTTCAAACTGCTTTTTTAGCAATCCTGTGAATCACTAAACTAGTATTTAGTTGTATAACCACAGTTTTTCATGATTTCTTCACATCTGCGAGGCATTAATTTTGTTGGCTTGGAACCAAGATTTTGCTCATTTACTAGTGTGCTTGGGGTCATTGTCTTGTTGAAACACCCATTTCAAGGGCATGTCCTCTTCAGCATAAGGCAACGTGACCTCTTCAAGTATTTTGACATATCCAAACTGATCCATGATACCTGGTATGCGATATATAGGCCCAACACCATAGTAGGAGAAACATGCCCATATCATGATGCTTGCACCACCATCCTTCACTGTCTTCACTGTGAACTGTGGCTTGAATTCAGAGTTTGGGGGTCGTCTCACAAACTGTCTGCGGCCCTTGGACCCAAAAATAACAATTTTACTCTCATCAGTCCACAAAATATTCCTCCATTTCTCTTTAGGCCAGTTGATGTGTTCTTTGGCAAATTGTAACCTCTTCTGCACGTCTTTTATTTAACAGAGGGACTTTGCGGGGGATTCTTGCAAATAAATTAGCTTCACAGAGGCGTCTTCTAACTGTCACAGTACTTACAGGCAACTCCAGACTGTCTTTGATCATCATGGAGTTGATCAATGGGCATTCTGGTTATTCTTCTATGCATTTTGATGGTTGTTTTCCGTTTTCTTGCATGCATCTCTGTTTTTTTTTGTCCATTTTAAAGCATTGAAGATCATTGTAGATGAACAGCCTATAATTTTTTGCACCTGCGTATAAGTTTTCCCCTCTTCAATCAACTTTTTAATCAAACTACACTGTTCTTCTGAACAATGTCTTGAACGTCCCATTTTCCTCAGGCTTTCAAAGAGAAAAGCTTGTTCAACAGGTGCTGGCTTCATCCTTAAATAGGGGACACCTGATTCACACCTGTTTGTTCCACAAAATTGACGAACTCACTGACTGAATGCCACACTACTATTATTATGAACACCCCCTTTTCTACTTTTTTTACTAATAGCACAATTTCATAGCCTTAAGAGTGTGCATATCATGAATGCTTGGTCTTGTTGGATTTGTGAGAATCTACTGAATCTACTGGTACCTTTTTTCCCATGTAACAATAAGAAATATACTCAAAACCTGGATTAATCTTTTTAGTCACATAGCACTACTATTATTCTGAACACTACTGTATGTAGGTTGTCACTTCTTCAGAGAAATATACCTGCACAGATAGACACTGGAGAGTAAATTGCGTATCCTGACTGAGGCAAAAAAAAAAAAAAAAATCCTTACAACAGTCTCAGCGCTACTGCTAAAATCAAGACTGATGCAACACTCGGAACAGACGAGCGTGACAAGTGCAAGATTCACACAATTACCTACTTACTCATTCAATCAACAGTCAGTCACTTAATTTGCAGTTAGCTTTTATTATAAATCACCCGCCAGCTGGCTCCACACAGAGATTCAGTGGGTTGTCTGTCCTCCAGTGAGTGTCCCTGTTGATGTGATGATGATGTAACCAGCCAGCTGTGGTGTGAGCAGCAGCTTTCACAGAGATGCCGTTCAGATGTTTTGTACATTTTGGATCCTGCTGTCTTGTCACACTCTTTATTGTGTGGTTTGAAAAGAGTAACATTTCTTGGTGACACATGTCTGGCATGTGTCAGTTTTCACTTGAATAGGTGACTTCTTGAATTGTAATCACATCTGAGGCATCACTGAGGCATCAAAAACGTGACGCCGGTGTGCAGCACGTGGATGCAGATTTGACTGGGATGTGACCAGACTTCAGCCCTGTGAGCTAAATGGGGTTGAAGTCCAGTCTGGTGGTATACACTGCTGCTACATGTTGCTGCAGCCACCACGCTATGGAAACTCCCTCAAGTATTTTTTTTTTTTGATAGGAAGAAACCTCAAGCAGACCAGAATCAGTGGGGGTGGCCATCTGCTTTGGCCATATTAACCAAAATGAAATGAGACACATGCCAGATGACACCCAGAGAAATCAGCCGCATGACCAAAAATCCCGTAGCTGACATTACTTCAGGAGACTGATGAGTTTGTGTCATTTAACACCAAGTAATCTCAGTGGTACCCAAGAATCCTCCAAAGGGACCAAGTATTCCAGCGCTCTGTGCCCCGTGGTGCTGGCACCTCTACGCGCCCATGGGGCTGTGCATAGTGTTTTGGGCTTATGTGGCATACAGTCAACTCCTCAAGTCATTCATGACTCACAATATGAGACACCTCATTACATCACACACACACACACACACACACACACACACACACACACACACACACACACACACACACACACACACACACACACACACACACACACACACACACACACACACACACACACACATTCATGTGAATTTCTGAACATTCTTAATCTTGCTCCTGTCATCATGAGCACCTCCCGCTTCAACATGTTCATCTTCATTTGTTGACTATATATTTGTATTTCCACTCTGTTATCAAGACACATAGTCGATTGTTGTGCCTCAAACCTTGTTTCCAATGTTATAAAACCTATTTCGCCAAATTATTCCAGAACCCTATTATAGGCCCTGAGGTCCACTGGTGCCTCAGAGGCAGATTCTGCAGTGTGAAGTGGAGAACAGTTTATGGCTCTACTGGGACACCAGTCCAACACAAGACACTTCTCCAGCCAAGACAGCTACCCATGTACAGATGGCTGGACTGGGACAGACATCTTGTCTAAAGACACAGTCGGGTGGCATGACAGAGAATTGGACCCTCGCCTACATGTTGGTTTCCCAACCCCTTATCCCACTGAGCAGGTCTGTCCAGTTCTGTTTTTTTTTTTTTTTTTTGCTTGATTCACATGATTCATGAGAAGGTAAACTGGCTGTAGTGATGGAACGCTTCATAAACATCCACAAGGGTTCCTTTGTTTCTTGTGAGTCCAACATTTCTAATTACATCCAAAAATAATAATAATAATAATAAAAATCTCCCTGGAAATGGAATGGGGCCCTTTTCTAATGGAATACCAGTATCAAAAGGTTTGGTATGGTGCCAATTGAAGAGCAGTTTTTGAGCAGTCTGGTTGTTTTTCCACCAATTGTGAAGAAATATGAATTTTAGTTCAATTAGGTAACAGAAAACACTGGCTCTCCCGCAATATAAAACAGCAATAGCTTCTTCTGATTGGCCTTTTGTTGTATCTCTTACACACAATCTGACACTTTACACTTGTCAACTGTTTGACATGAGGAAGGACACGTGGTCACAACGAGGATGCAACATTCAAATGGATGCACCACTGAGCACAAACAAGCTATTGTGAGCAAGACCGCTTTAAATTAACCATTTGCTGAAGGGCAAAGAGGAGAGTCAGTAAAGGGTAATGATAATATAAAAAAGAAAAGAAAGTGGGTGGATTCTTCTGTTAGGGTAACACAATTATAAGAAGAGCACCAAAAAGCACCAGAGTGCAATTAACTTGCAAATTATTAGACAATAAAAATGCAAATGCATGGACACAGGGGTGGTGGAAGAAGAGGGTGAAAACCTGAAGGCCTGATCCACATCCCCATTAAGGTCAGCGTCCCGTAGGGTATTGAGTTCAGATGTCTCCTTCAATACCCCAAAATGTTTTCACGTGCTGAGTGGACAAGTAAAACATCCCATTCATGGCTGTTTTTCCACCTCCTGTTATAATCATACATATTAGCTCATGTTGTGAAGGTAATCTGGAACCCGTACCCCCCATGAAGCAAAGCAACCCCTAGCGATCACAAAAAAGACACATTTTGCTTGGAGTGAATACATAACCAGCTTCCCTCTCAGCTACATTTTTGCTGTCCGAGCTTGACACTGTCACCAATGCAGGGAATTTTTGCTATGCAAGTGCATGTTCTGACAATCTTCTGTTGTGGCTTATGTTTTGTTTTGACTGGACATAACAGATGGCTGCCCTGCTGATTCTGGTCTGCTTGAAGTGTCTTCCTGTAAAATGGTGATTCCGACTTCCTCCCTGCTCTAACTGCACACTCATGCATTTTTTAAAGCAACTTATTCCAATTAAAGATTACGGGGGGCTTGAACCTATCCCAGCAGCCACTGTGCGAGAGGCAGGGTGCACCCTGAACAGGCCTCCAGGCTAGTGCAGGGCAAACACACACACACCAACAAACTTTCACACCTTCACTCAAAGTTACCTTTTTATTCAACCTCGAGGTTTGCTGTATTGTTCAACCAGCTGAAGATTGGTTTTGTGTAGCTGTGACTGTACAAAACGGGACCTAAATAATGCATATAAAAATCTAAATGCTTACATTGTGATTGATAAAAACTACACAGCAAAATGTACCAAACTGGGACCCATGCACACATATATTTTGAAGAGAGTTAAAATGTGAGTGGCAGCATAATGCTGCATATAATGATGCCACATGTGAGTGAGTCATAACTCGTACATTCAATTCCACTTAATAAAATCACACTTTTAATGTCATCAGCCCACCACAGCTGCTGAAATGTAAATATATTCACTGTGGACATGACTGAATTATCACCATCATTTGGACAAGGTGTGACAAATTATTTCCTTCATGCAATTTTTTTTTAATTAAAAAATGGGTCCATGTTATTTTTTCTGGTCAAATTTTATTAGGAGAGATTTTTATCTCAAAAAAAGACTGTAGCACGATTACGTCACAGCCACGCAAAGGATTCTCATACAACCGTAATGATAAATAATTGTCCAGTTGTTCTGTTATTTGGAAAGTTTCTTTCTGGTTTTTGTGGTGAGCTTGTTAAAGCTTAACAGCAACATTATGTCCGTAAGTGATTGTAATGCCGAAATTAACCCTCTGGGGCCGACGCCGTTGTATACGACAGCTAAGACCAAGCTTTACTAAATTATAAATAACTTTTTAATGATATGAGGTAGAAACTTACTTTTTTTTGCTGAAAAGTTAACTCAGCGGACTTTCAAGCCAGCCATCAGCCATCTTTGTACTCCTCATAGAAGATGTGTGATGTGTCCAATGTGAGTGTCCAATCGGAATTGGTTCACCGTCACATGGTTTTCCAAAATCCAATCGTAGAGCACCTCAGGTGAAAAGCCAAAGATCATTTTCAGGAGTGATATGTTAATAGTTGGCCCATTTGAATAGCCCCCTGGGTGCTCCACTGAGTACATACTATTAGTACATACTCAGTGCACCCTGCGCCATTACGCACAGCGATCAGTGAAAGCAGGAACACACGGAGAGCCTCTGATGACAATCTCACGTGCTCAAACAAAGAGTGTGTAACTATCAGGATTGCTCCACTAGTTTGCATGTGAATGTTACTGGATAACTCTGTTGCTTTCTCTGTGTAAAGCACTGTTTACCATATCAATGGACAACAAAACGCATACACCATTTTGTATATATTGTTCAAAATGTGCATTTGGGTTTATTGTTTGAACCTTTCTGTTGTACAGTCTCTCACACAAGACCTCAAATTACCTTTATAAAGTGTCAAAACAGTTGTTTATTATAGTTTGCTGTGTGTTTTGAATAAATGTGTATGGAAAATTATTTTTCGCTTTATTTTTTCCTTGCCTATTTTTGATTTTAAACCTTTATTACACTTATAAAACACAACAAAAACATATATTCTGAAAGCACAGGTTGTCCTGAAGAAAAAGAGACATGCCAGGCGAGTGAACTGTCCAAAAAATGCCCTCGGACCCCAGAGGGTTACGAAGAAGCAGGCAGCACCATGAATGAATGATTGTTTATGAATGCTTGTGTTCACAACTACTAGCAGACTTGTGCTGTCACACAAGCACCACAATGTGGTGAAAGGTGCGTTTTTCTTTCCTGCTCTTCCTCTTGGTAATCGGGATAAGTACACACTACAGGCTTCATGTGTGTACTTGAATATTCATTACATGTTTTGCATTGACCAAACCTTGTGCAAATAGCTTTTAACGAAATTGTAACTGCATTACTGGTAAATGTCCACTAGGTGGAGATATTGCTCCATTTCAACAACCCTGAGTATAGAGTGTTGTAGCACACAACCAGTGATGACCAACCTGTTGTTTATATTAGTTTTTTTTTTTTTTTTTTTTTACCAATGAGGGCCCTGACCTGCCTGATGTGTCCTGATGGAAACACTCTGAGTATTCCTCTAGTTTGTTAAGCATCTGCAAAATTCCAGTGAAACTAAAGTTAACTTTGCATTACGTAGCAACTTTATGCCATCAACCAACTTGCAGAAATGTAACAGTGAGGCTGTGCTGATTTATTATCCGGGTTGGCGGTTCACTGAAATGGAGCACTTACTGAAATGAAAATACCAAAAATAAAATATCATATTAGTCATCTGTCAATAATGCAGTCTGAACACATCACTTTGTAGGTTGAAAATGACTAAAACTCGAATGCTGGGAGTGTTAGAAAGAACACCAGCTAAAGAGAAGAAAAATGACTTTCAGCCATTTACTGTGTCTGTCTCCATCTGAGTCGACAATGGTGGCACTGCCTCGGAGACGATTCTGTCACAACAAAGCTCTTGTGCTACTTTTAATGTTTTTGACATGAAATAGTGATAGCCATCCGCTCCGCCCATGCCCTGCTTTCTCTGGTCATCATCTCCCGCTCGTTCTTCGCCTGCTCTTTTTTGTAATTGGTGAACTGCCTTCAGTAGGAGAGAGCGGGAGGTGGTGAGCAGAGGAGAGGTGTAGTGTTGTAATGGCAATGGATCCATTTTTATATGAAAGCTGACAATCCCTGCGACACGGGGGAGGGCAGCTTTCTGGAGAGAGGCAATGATGCCATCTCTCACCGCTGCTCCCTGAGGTGGGCCAAGTGTAAATTACATCCAGCTTGGCCTCTGCACAGTCGAGGCCAGAAGTGGCAGAAACTAGCCTGCCGCAATTCCCTTCCTTCATCATCACCACTCCGACCCTGAGAGTTGTTCCCGTCTTGCTCAGGCACAACAGAGGCCATGACTGATTACATGTGATGACGCTACGGACAGTTTGGGTTTTTTATTTTTTTTATTTGCTCCTGCACAAACATGAATGCTGCATTCGTGTTCACAGCGTTTGACCAACAGAAAACTGGCTGTGTGAGAACGCCTGCATACAGCAGATGCTTCCAGTTTTATACCAGAAAAAAAGCAAAACATTTTTGCAATGTACAGAAGAATGAAGGAAGAAAGATGACGTGCCGCTACATGTGTACAACCCAGAGTCCACACTGTGTAAAAAAAAAAAAAACACACTATCCTCGCACAAAAAAATACACAGAAAAACATATAAAAGTTAGTACATATCCCATGTATTCATCTGCCGGCAGGTAGCAACTGATGGCTTTATAGAAACAGGAAGGGTTTTCTGCCCAAAAAGGGGGATAAATTATTGTCCTTTTTCTTTTTCGTGTTGTTGTAGCACTAACACATGTTTCTGAATGTTAAATGAGAGCTGCACATTGAGCGTGTGATTTGAAAGTTAGAGGAATATGCAACAAAACATTGTTTTAGGGTCCTGTCTCACTGGGCTGTGACTGTTGGAGAGTAGCTGGAGATGCGAATTAGCGACCAAGCACGCCAGTGAGCAACAAATTCGCAGTTGGTATCTCACTGAAGTGGTGCAAACAACACATCAGTACATGTTGTCCGAATGTCAGCCGTATTTTGCACTGACTCGCGGCAGAGATGTCTAGATACATAGCACATGAGTGCCGAGTGGTACTCCTGCAAGTACCAAGCACAGCCTTCGCAGATCTGCTGATTTGTTATCAATTGCTGAGCAGCTCTCTCACAGATGTCTAATGCTACTTGCACAGAGTATTCAGCTGGTACTGTCCTGCTATTAACATGCTATTATGTGAATAGACGCTGTGAAAATTCCACTTACTGTACCCAGTAATGAACAGCCCTGTAAATGATGATTAAAATAAAAATAAATGATAATTTAAAAAGCATAGCATGACTCCACAAAGGAGAAATAAATACAACAGGAATAAAACTTTGAACAGGACACTCACCTGCTTGTAGAATGATTTCCCACAGGTTGAAATATGCAATGTCCAGCGGTCCATGTCATCGAAGAGCTCCTGGCTAGCACCATCACGCACGGATCATGCGCGATCACCAACCACAGGATTCAATATTTAATGTACAGTAGGGAAGAGCTACTGCCTGCATTTCATTGTCACACAAGGATCGCGCGCGATGTTCTCCTGTGAGCCGATGTCCTCCTCAGGGTCCCATGAATGACCAGTATTCGGCCTGGGGTACAAGCGGTGGCCTGCACCTGGGCTCCTGCTGTGGGCCACTATATAAAAATTAAAGATAAATCCAGATGGAGCAGACAGGGGTGTCCAGCCCGCTGACCATGCATGCACATGGGGCAGCAGCTGAGCCGAGGCGAAGACCCTTGTCGCCTGCCAACTTTGAAATGGTCAAAATCCAGGCATGACATGTGCGATACCGTATGAGTCAAGCAAGGGAACAGCGACACCCAGCGAATGTTGCACAAAATCAAATGTTTTTTTATACACTCAACAAAAATATAAACGCAGCACTTTTGGTTTTGCTCCCATTTTGTATGAGATGAACTCAACGATCTAAAACTTTTTCCACATACACAATATCACCATTTCCCTCAAATATTGTTCACAAACCAGTCTAAATCTGTGATAGTGAGCACTTCTCCTTTGCTGAGATAATCCATCCCACCTCCAGGTGTGCCATATCAAGATGCTGATTAGACACCATGATTAGTGCACAGGTGTGCCTTAGACTGCCCACAATAAAAGGCCACTCTGAAAGGTGCAGTTTTATCACACAGCACAATGCCACAGATGTCGCAAGATTTGAGGGAGCGTGCAATTGGCATGCTGACAGCAGGAATGTCAACCAGAGCTGTTGCTCGTGTATTGAATGTTCATTTCTCTACCATAAGCCGTCTCCAAAGGCGTTTCAGAGAATTTGGCAGTACATCCAACCAGCCTCACAACCGCAGACCACGTGTAACCACACCAGCCCAGGACCTCCACATCCAGCATGTTCACCTCCAAGATCGTCTGAGACCAGCCACTCGGACAGCTGCTGAAACAATCGGTTTGCATAACCAAAGAATTTCTGCACAAACTGTCAGAAACCGTCTCAGGGAAGCTCATCTGCATGCTCGTCGTCCTCATCTGGGTCTCGACCTGACTCCAGTTCATCGTCGTAACCGACTTGAGTGGGCAAATGCTCACATTCACTGGCGTTTGGCACGTTGGAGAGGTGTTCTCTTCACGGATGAATCTCGGTTCACACTGTTCAGGGCAGATGGCAGACAGCGTGTGTGGCGTCATGTGGGTGAGCGGTTTTCTGATGTCAATGTTGTGGATCGAGTGGCCCATGGTGGCGGTGGGGTTATGGTATGGGCAGGCGTCTGTTATGGACGAAGAACACAGGTGCATTTTATTGATGACATTTTGAATGCACAGAGATACCATGATGAGATCCTGAGGCCCATTGTTGTGTCAACATCCAAGAACATCACCTCATGTTGCAGCAGGATAATGCACGGCCCCATGTTGCAAGGATCTGTACACAATTCTTGGAAGCTGAAAATGTCCCAGTTCTTGCATGGCCGGCATACTCACCGGACATGTCACCCATTGAGCATGTTTGGGATGCTCTGGACCGGCGTATACGACAGCGTGTTCCTGCCAATATCCAGCAACTTCGCACAGCCATTGAAGAGGAGTGGACCAACATTCCACAGGCCACTATTGACAACCTGATCAACTCTATGTGAAGATGTGTTGCACTGCATGAGGCAAATGGTGGTCACACCAGATACTGACTGGTATCCCCCCCCAATAAAACAAAACTGCACCTTTCAGAGTGGCCTTTTATTGTGGGCAGTCTAAGGCACACCTGTGCACTAATCATGGTGTCTAATCAGCATCTTGGTATGGCACACCTGTGAGGTGGGATGGATTATCTCAGCAAAGAAGAAGTGCTCACTATCACAGATTTAGACTGGTTTGTGAACAATATTTGAGAGAAATGGTGATATTGTGTATGTGGAAAAAGTTTTAGATCTTTGAGTTCATCTCATACAAAATGGGAGCAAAACCAAAAGTGTTGCGTTTATATTTTTGTTGAGTATATATATACATAAATATATTTAAACATTTTTGTTTCCATATCTGTATGCATGTGAACACAGCTTAATGAAAAGAACTTATGGCGTTGAGTTATAGTCTCAGTATATTGATATTAAATTGCGACATAACGACTTTAAAATAGACATTTGTTTTACATAATTACATTAAGGCTCTTCGAGAATTTGTTTTTGTAGTTGGTGCAGTTGATGGTGAAGCACTGACTGCCTTTTTTCCCCTCATTTCGCTTCTGTTTAACAGGTGTCTTAATTGGCTCAAGGCGCTGTGTCCACCCTTAGTAATGGCCACGTGCGGCACGCCGCTAGTCACGTGATGTCCATTCCAGTCTCTATTTCCATGGTCGCCACCACTGCTAGCATGTTAACATAGTAGCGCAACAGTGGGATTGTGGGTAAACTGAGCCAGTTGACCAACACTGCAGGCTTGTGTAGTATACTAATGTGACCGTTACAGAGCTGCGTCTTTTGCACAGCAAAATCTGAAAGCTGGAATTGCACCAAGAAGCTCCATGTTGTGAGGCAGCTGTACACGTCGCACTGCTGTGCAGCCCTATTTTTCACTCTTCCCATTTAATATTCTGCAAGCACAGAAATGCCATTCTTCTGAAGCACCTGGCAGAGTTGCATTCTCAGGCCAGGTGGCGCCACAGTGACAGGCTCCCGATTCATGACTGCGTCTGAATGTGTCTCTTGACTGGAGAAGCTGGTGGCACCTGCAAAATGAGCAGCAATGGGACTCAAAAGACTCTCGCTTTACATCAATCTGAGCCTCTTCAGCAGCATCAGTAAGAACGTAACAGACAAAAATGCCGGCCTGACAAGCTAACCCACAGATCACATTATGAATCCCAAATGCACGTCGTCTCCTCCTTCTTCCTCCCTCATCTCAACAGCCAGACGGAAACGAGGCCGTCCTTGGTGCTGCCATCACTTTGCTTCTCTGCTCGGGCATGTACCGTCTGCTCCTCTCTCCCACCTGTTTCATTTTCAGCGCAGACCTGAAGTTATTGCATGTGACACACTCAGGAGAGAAGGGGGGGGGGATTGCATTACCCTGCAAATCAGAATGCCACGGGAGCAGGATGAGATGTGTCTCCTGCTGCTTAATAACAGCGGAATGATTTAAAATAGAAGCAGCAGCAGAATATTTGGGAATCTATATATAGTTTGGGAGCGACCACATGGCTCACATGCAATTTGTAGCAGGGACATGGAAATGCATCCGTGTGGAGTCCAACTGTGCATGCCGCACAGTGTGGTATTTTTAACCAATAGAGACAAAAATTATTACTTTGTCATCATCTTTGCTTGCATTTCACTGGAAATTATTATTTTACTTGACTCATGAGATTGTCCATGAGCGAAGATACAAATGAGTAAAAAGGTCTCACATCATAACCAGGATGAGGGTTCAAACACGCGCTTAAGACTTTACCTCGTTACCCAACCCAGTCTCACAAGGTTTTTTCGTGCTCCCGCCACAAAATGAGTCAAATTTTCATGAGGGGGATGTTTTTAAATCTTACTATTACTAACCCATCCCTTCCCCTAACCTTGACCATAACCCCCCCCCCCCCCCCCCCCCGCATCACTTTTCATTTTGTGCACCCGTCATGGAATGTATTCAAATACATTTGTGCTCCCATTACAAAAATATGCCACTTTTCATGACAATATCACAGACCAATAGATGAATGCATATTTTGTGATGCTGAATTGCAACATGCCATGAGTTATGGTACAACCACAATTCCAATGAAGTTGGTACGTTGTGTAAAATGTAAATAAAAACAGAATACAATGATTTGCAAATCCTCTTTAACCTATATTCAATTGAATTGTTGGGAAAGTGTAGTGACACGGACCCACAACAGGGGGCGCAAATGAACGGTCAATAGATGAGCCAAAATATAACAATTTAATGTTGTGAATGTGCACAACGAACATACAGACAATCTCAGAATATCATAACAGTCAATACACAAAGGTGACGTGTGGGCAGGCTCGAGGATAGAAGACGTCTGTCCCAAGAAGAGCCGGAACCACACGATTTCCGCCGCCCCAGAACCTGGTGAATACTGGAGCCGCCAAGTCCCGAATTCCCAGGTGATCACCGTCCCCGACTGTCGGATCTGGTACTGCTGGCGAAGAACAAAGACAGTCAAGTGTGGGTGTGTGTACACCCAGTAACAACAACGGTGGGAATGCCACCTCCACCTCTCACTCAGAATGCTGATGAATTTACAGTGATCCCTCAGAGGAAAAGAGTGCCGTCCTGCACTCACTCAGCCTCCACAAGAAGAGGGACCAGTACTTCTGCAAACACTCACAATATACAGCTTATTAGAAACACAAATGGCTGAGGATATTACCTCCAATGAAGTATGATATCTCGGCAACGAGGTGGAGATGACGTCTGGTCTTTATGGAGTGAGATGATGTTGAGTAGATGGGTGACAGCTGTCAAGAGGTAATGAGCGACAGCTGTCACCCCCGGCTGTGTCCATGGCGGCAGCGCCCTCTCGTGCCTGAAGCCCGCACTTCAGGCAGGGCGCCCTCTGGTGGTGGGCCAGCAGTACCTCCTCTTCTGGCGGCCCACACAACATGAATATCAAATCAAATCACATCAATTTTATTTATATAGCGCCAAATCACAACAGTTGCCCCAAGGCGCTTTATATTGCAATACACCACAAAGACAAGATATTTAATGTTCAAACTGATAAACTTAATTGTTTTTGTGCAAATATTTGCTCATTTTGAAATGGATGCCTGCAACACATTTCAAAAAAGCTGGGACAGTGGTATGTTTACCACTGTGTTACATCACCTTTCCTTCTAACAACACTCAATAAGTGTTTGGGAACTGAGGACACTAATTGTGAGTGTCATGATTGGGTGTAAAAGGAGCTTCCCCAAAAGGCTTAGCCTTTCACAAGCAAAGATGGGGCGAGGATCACCACTTGTGAACAACTGTGTGAAAAAATAGTCCAACAGTTTAAGAACAATGTTTCTCAACGTTCAATTGCAAGGAATTTAGGGATTCCATCATCTACAGTCCATAATATAATCAGAAGATTCAGAGAATCTGGAGAACTTTCAACATGTAAGCAGCAAGGCCAAAAACCAGCATTGAATGCCTGTGACCTTTGATCCCTCAGGCAGCACTACATTAAAAACCAACATCATTGTGTAAAGGACCTTGCCGCGTGGGCTCAGGAACACTTCAGAAAACCATTGTCAGTTAACACAGTTCGTCGCTACATCTACAAGTTAAAGTTAAAACTCTACCATGCAAAGCAAAAGCCATACATCAACAACGTACAGAAACACCGCCGCCTTCTCTGGGCCCGAGCTCATTTGAAATGAACAGACGCAAAGTGGAAAAATGTGCTGTGGTCTGATGAGTCCACATTTCAAATTGTTTTTGGAAATCATGGACGCCATGTCCTCTGGACAAAAGAGGAAAAAGACCATCCAGATTGTTACCAGCGCAAAGTTCAAAAGCCAGCATCTCTGATGGTATGGGGGTGTGTTAGTGCCCATGGCATGGGCAACTTATACATCTGTGATGGCACCATCAATTATGAAAGGTACATCCAGGTTTTGGAGCAACACATGCTGCCATCCAAGCAACGTCTTTTTCATGGACGTCCCTGCTTATTTCAGCAAGACAATGCCAAGTCACATTCTGCACGTGTTACAACAGCGTGGCTTCGTAGTAAAAGAGCGCAGGTACTAGACTGGCCTGCCTGCAGTCCAGACCTGTTGCTCATTGAAAATGTGTGGTGCATTATGAAGCGCAAAATATGGTAACGGAGACCCCGGACTGTTGAACAACTGAAGTTGTACATCAAGCAAGAATGGGAAAGAATTCCACCTACAAAGCTTCAACAATTAGTGTCCTCAGTTCCCAAACACTTATTGAGTGTTGTTAGAAGGAAAGGTGATGTAGCACAGTGGTAAACATACCACTGTCCCAGCTTTTTTGAAACGTGTTGCAGGAATCCATTTCAAAATGAGCAAATATTTACACAAAAACAATAAAGTTTATCAGTTTGAACATTAAATATCTTGTCTTTGTGGTGTATTCAATTGACTATAGATTGAAGAGGATTTGCAAATCATTGTATTCTGTTTTTATTTACATTTTACAAAATGTCCCAAATTCATTGGAATTGGGGTTGTAGTCTTTACCTGTGGTATTCCAAAAAATAATGCCAAAACCATTCCGCATTCAAATACAAACAGTGTTAAAATACTCTCTACAGAGTAGAGAGTTACAGTGTTGTTTTACACTGTGCTCAGAGTGTATGTGGCTCCACTCAAAAGAGTATTAATTTAACACTGTGTAGAGACTGGAGAATACATTTTCATATGTCCTAAAGAAACACTGCAGGTCTCAAAAGGTTTATACTGTTAAACAGTTTAATATCGTCACACTATCAATAGTATGATTTGGTTGAACTTTTCTTTGGGACATTCTGAGCATTTGCCAGATTTTCGAGATGTTGCTGGACATCATGGCCTGCCTATACGCAGATATTTTGAGTGCTGTGTGGAGCAAGGGCAGAATCTCGGAATTTCTCCCAATGAATACTGGTGTTCCTCAGGGTTGGGTTCTGGGTCCTGCACTTATCAATGCCTTCACGGACTGGATGTTGGGTGTGCTTGTGGAAACAAGTGCCTTAGGTGCTTTTGGGTTTAAGAAAAGGTTTGGAAAGGAAAGGAACTTGACTTTGGCGATGATGTGATCTTTGCAAAATCAACAGGCACTCTGATTGTAGGACTTGAGAAGCTTAGTCAGGAATAGGAGTGACTGGGTTTGCGATTGACCTGGATCAAGACTAAGATCCAGGTTTTCAATAACGTTGGACTTGGCCATCAGAAGTGTATCTGTATGAAAAAATGTTGAGCTTGTAGAGACACTCACTTCTATCTGGCTCCTCAACCTCTGACATCAAGAAGAGATCCCTGGAAAGAGCTTATAATACCATGCCAAGTGTTTCGTGATGCTGATATCTCTGCAGGAGAACAAAGGTCCAAGTCTTTAGGGTCCTGGTGTTTCCTGCCTTACTGGATGGTTCTGAGAGTTAAACATTAACCTCCTAAGACCCGGAGGTTCTCATGAAACAAAACTTAGTTTATGGACTAGACAACCAAAAATGTCATGTCCACATATGTGGATGCCAGGCCCTAGGAGGTTAATGAGTGATCAAAGGTGATGACTGATGCTTTTGGTACTAGGTCTCTTTGAAGGATCCTTGGGTACTGCTGGAATGACTTTCACTTTGTGTCAAAAGAGCAATTACTTAAGGACACTCGGATGACTTGCATTGTGTCTGGGTGTGACCCAGCATGAAGTTGCCTCACTGAGGACCCTGTGGCTGGAGAAGATCAAGGGGACCCCCATGTTTTGTCTGTCTGTGGCAAATACATGGTTACTTTCAAGATGTGGACCAGTTGTCTGCCTGGGTGGTTGCCATCCAGGACCCAAGGCAGTTCCATGGTGTAGTGGATGTGGTGGCGTGATGCACCAGCTCATGCTCTCAGATTTAACCCGACTAATTTTAACTCAGAACTGGTGAGAATCATATAAATGCAGGAATTAACAATTAGGATTTCACTGACATTTTTCACCTAAGAAAAGTTGTAGTGTTATCATATGCAGTTAGATTCAGAGACACCCATAATTATCCTGTGTGTGTGTGTGTGTGTGTGTGTGTGTGTGTGTGTGTGTGTGTGTGTGTGTGTGTGTGTGTGTGTGTGTGTGTGTGTGGACAAGATATCACAAATGGCTGGACGGATTTCCTTCAAACGTGGTGGGAATAATAGCCGAATAGACATCTACAGGTGATTAGATTATTAAGTAGTTTGGTCAAAGGTCAAGAAAAACATGGTCCAAAACCCACCTTTTTTGTACATCCCAACAACCAAGAAGCCCAGATGGATATTGATCATCAAAGTAGAGCCCGACCGATATAAGCCCTTTACAAAGTACTCACTACTTTTGCCGATAGAACGCCGATAATTTCTCATAAACAGAACAGTTACTGAAATAATGTTTGTGTTGGCAATATGAAATGTCCTTGCACTGTTTGTCCAGCAGATCGAGCTCTGACTCCATTCAACTGAGAGCTGCTTACACCCCTGCTTAAATGTGTTCATCACATTGCCGTCAAACTGCACTGATCGGCTGACAAAAGCATACAAGTAAGTTTATAAGGATCTATATCCTTATCCTGAACCTATATATTCAACCCCTGGCAAAAATTATGGAATCACTGGCCTCGGAGGATGTTCATTCAGTTGTTTAATTTTGTAGAATAAAAGCAGATCACAGACATGACACAAAACTAAAGTAATTTCAAATGGCAACTTTCTGGCTTTAAGAAACACTATAAGAAATCAAGAAAAAAAATTGTGGCAGTCAGTAATGGTTACTTTTTTAGACCAAGCAGAGGGAAAAAATATGGACTCACTCAATTCTGAGGAATAAATTATAGAATCACCCTGTAAATTTTCATCCCCAAAACTAACACCTGCATCAAATCAGATCTGCTCGTTAGTCTGCATCTAAAAAGGAGTGATCACACCTTGGAGAGCTGTTGCACCAAGTGGACTGACATGAATCATGGCTCCAACATGAGAGATGTCAATTGAAACAAAGGAGAGGATTATCAAACTCTTAAAAGAGGGTAAATCATCACGCAATGTTGCAAAAGATGTTGGTTGTTCAGAGTCAGCTGTGTCGAAACTCTGGACCAAATACAAACAACATGGGAAGGTTGTTAAAGGCAAACATACTGGTAGACCAAGGAAGACATCAAAGCGTCAAGACAGAAAACTTAAAGCAATATGTCTCAAAAATTGAAAATGCACAACAAAACAAATGAGGAATGAATGGGAGGAAACTGGAGTCAACGTCTGTGACCGAACTGTAAGAAACCGCCTAAAGGAAATGGGATTTACATACAGAAAAGCTAAATGAAAGCCATCATTAACACCTAAACAGAAAAAACAAGGTTACAATGGGCTAAGGAAAAGCAATCGTGGACTGTGGATGACTGGATGAAAGTCATATTCAGTGATGAATCTCGAATCTGCATTGGGCAAGGTGATGATGCTGGAACTTTTGTTTGGTGCCGTTCCAATGAGATTTATAAAGATGACTGCCTGAAGAGAACATGTACATTTCCACAGTCAATGATGATATGGTGCTGCATGTCAGGCAAAGGCAATGGGGAGATGGCTGTCATTACATCATCAATAAATGCACAAGTTTACGTTGATATTTTGGACACTTTTCTTATCCCATTAATTGAAAGGATGTTTGGGGATGATGAAATCATTTTTCAAGATGATAATAAAACAAAATAAAACATAAATAAAACATTCCTTGCAAAAAGACACATAGGGTCAATGTCATGGCCTGCAAATAGTCCGGATCTTAATCCAATTGAAAATCTTTGGTGGAAGTTGAAGAAAATGGTCCATGACAAGGCTCCAACCTGCAAAGCTGATCTGGCAACAGCAATCAGAGAAAGTTGGAGCCAGATTGATGAAGAGTACTGTTTGTCACTCATTAAGTCCATGCCTCAGAGACTGCAAGCTGTTATAAAAGCCAGAGGTGGTGCAACAAAATACTAGTGATGTGTTGGAGCGTTCTTTTGTTTTTCATGATTCCATAATTTTTTCCTCAGAATTGAGTGATTCCATAATTTTTTCCCTCTGCTTGGTCTAAAAAAGTAACCGTTACTGACTGCCACAATTTCTTATCCTGATTTCTTATAGTGTTTCTTAAAGCCAGAAAGTTGCCATTTGAAATGACTTTAGTTTTGTGTCATGTCTGTGATCTGCTTTTTTTTCTACAAAATTAAACAACTGAATGAACATCCTCCGAGGCCGGTGATTCCATAATTTTTGCCAGGGGTTGTAAGTTGCAGCAACAAGAGGTACAAGATCAGATGTATTTCACCAGTCTTTTTAAGGATATGTATTTGCTAATTTCACAAAGGTTTAATTCTTGATTGCATTTTTTTGAACTTGAAAATTCTTCTCTGTTATAAAGTTAATCAATATGAGGACAAAGCTTCAGCTCATACCTTTTTTGTTAAGGGTCCAATAAAGAACATTTTATTCATTTAAAAAACATAATAATAATAATAATAATAATAATATCGGCTGATTTATCGACTATCTGCAAATCAGTCGATTTATCGATTATCTGCATTTTTTCATCCAAATATCGTTATCAGCATCGGCCTAAAAAAATTCATATCGGTCGGGCTCTACATCAAAGTATTTGTGATTGATTGGGATGAATGACATCACATGATGAAGTCATAGAGCCAACAAACATTATTACAGACATACTGTAAGTATATTTACTTGTCCATTTATATTGTGGTGTGCAGATCACGCAGGCTCTGCATCAGCCCTCTGCTGCCTTTCTTTATAACTGTGGCCTGTCACAGTGATATGAGGTCAAAAATGTGTTTGTTCCACAACCAGCATGATGGTTCGAGCCATTCTTTCCTTTTTAAAAGGTGTTTTTCATACAAATGTAAAGCTGCACCATTCAGGGTTTGTGTCTCACTTTACGGTTCTGGTTTGAACCTACATGATCCACATTTAATTTCTCAGAAAAACCTTTTGATGTGATCTTGTGTTCTGGGTTCAGCTGTTCATTTTGAAATGATGTGAAAGTGGGCATCGGTCTCACAAATGGCTTTCTTCCACTCAGTGCTATTTTCCAACATTTTCATTGATGTTCAGTTCCACTGTTGCACTTCACAGCTATTTATTCCTCACCAACCATTACCAATGACGTCATGCACCGTCAAAGAAAACTTCAAAAATAGCTTCTTTTCAGCACTTGGATTGCTTGCTCTGTAATAAGACACCCACTAGCCTCTGCAATTGCTTTCTTTACTTGCACTTTGCCAGCTATGTGTCAGACACACCGCTGTGAAAAATACTGAAGGAAAAAGGAAAAAAGACAGCAAATATTGTCAGATCATACTTTTAAGATATGAGAGATATTCGCCCTCGTCTAACTCGGGTGAATCTCTCTCATTTTGGGTAACTGGGCGTGAACGTCAGTCAGGCCCCTGAAAATGCATACCACCCTCCAAAAGCATATTATTGTATTATCATATAACGGCTGAGTAGATCCTTGTCATTTGATTGGTGCTTTGTATGTCACATGACATGGATTATTCGTCCCGTTAATGTTGTATTGCATTTAGAGTGCCATTTGGTTCCATACGTTTGGTACCATTGCACTCTGCACACACACACACCTGTACGTGTGCGCACATACGCAGCACACATATACGCAGCATGCACATATACCATATGATACCAAGTTAATTTATAAAGCACCTTAAAACAGCCAGCGCTGACACAAGGTGCGAAACACAATACAATAATAAATAATAATAAAGCACACAAAACATAAAAAGAACCACTAATTACAATAAAAAATTATCTAAGCCTTGTTGGTGTTGAAAGCCAAAGAAAAAAGATAAGTTTAAACAAACTTTAAAAAAGACCAATGAGGGTGTCTCCATATCACCCAGAGACAAGCTGTTCCACAGTTTGGGAGCAGTAACAGAAAAATCCCTGTCCCCCCCGAGCTTTCCTTTCAGCATCTCAGACCTAAACACCAGGTTCCCATTGGCCACCACTAACTCTTGGAACTCTCCTTCAGTTGCAAGTCAAATTGGAGCCCATCAACACCTAATTTTCTGTACAGGATGCCATTACATCACGAGATCTTTACATAGAAAATAGTTTTTGGTTGCAATATTAATATTTAAAATTTTTATATTTTATATATAATGCTGCGATTGCGCCACTTGCTGCTGGGGCGCCAAGACAGGTTCTACATATTCCTTCACATTTCTACATGTTTCTTCATGTCCAAGGGATCCAGGAGGGGTGACGCGTCCAGTCTTGCCTTTGATGTTGGCCAGCTTCGGCCGATGGAGAGGAATGGAGCAGTAACGGCAGACTAGCGGAGGTGACATAGTGGCAGCAGAGTTCAACTCTTGCTGGTGTTTTTAGTATGAACATCAAAGTTTTAAGCACGTTGAAAATTTTTCTGAAGGTCAGCGTTGCCTGACTGATGTCTACTACACTCCTCCGAAATCTGGTGGACCTTGACGCTAGTTCAACTTTTCATTCTCCGTTGGCAAACGTTGGGCAAGCAGAGTGTGAATGTGCCATTAATACTAAGGTACAGTGAGAGTGCCGTTGTGGATTTTCTTTCAGGGTGATCTGGTTAATAGTGATCCATCTACCTGGGCTGTGCAAAGCCTGCTCATCAACGCTTCACGCACCTGTCTTAAAAAATGGCGTTATTTATGGACTGAGGTTTGTACTATCTGACAAACATGAAACCTTATTCAGAGCGGTGACTCTGTTTGGGATGAATGAGTAACAGTCTGAAATGAAGGTCAGACTGAATGCCAGCATTCAGTCATGGAGATGATTTCTCTTTTGAACTCAGAGAAGCATGTGGCATGATAATTATCAGGAAATATCTTACAAACTGAGTGCATGGAAGGATGCAAAATACACAAGTATCCCAACAGAGAGAAGAAGAAGAAAGTGTGTGTGTCTTACCGGAAAGTAGAGAAGCAGAGCTCCACACAAGATGGCCTCAAGCAGAACTAAGCCCGACGCTCTGATACTCTGCCCAAAAACAAAGATACAGCTGCAATTAAACAACTACTACACATCATATTCTCATGTTGATTTTGTTTGAGATATTACACACAAGTTAGCATCTAAAATACAAAAGCTACATCCTGAAACCCAAACAGTCACCCTCAGCTGAGAGGAAATTGGATCCAGTTGTGTGAAACAACCCAAGAACCACCGAGGCACAGGTCTGCCATGAACTGGAAGCTGCTTCCCAAAAAAGAACCCCCTGCTCCAAAACCAACACCAAAAAGTATAACTTATATTTGCAGCTAACCACATGTACAAAGAACAAAAACCTGCTGGGGGAAGGTTTCATGAGACAAAGCATTCAACCCCACCAGCTCTTACTCATGATGGTGGTGCTATCAAGCTGTGGGGCCATGTTTCTGTACATGGTACTGATGTATTCTACAAAGGGGATGGTATAATGATGTAGGACAACCTCAGAATATCACCAAGAATTGGAATGGGCAATACTGTATCATGAAGGGGCAAGGCGGTGCTGGGTTTCCTCTCAACCGATCACCATAACAGGTGGTTTCCCAGAAGCTGAGGACTATAAGCTGAGTTCATCAGTTTTACTGATGAGCTCCTCCCCTCGAAATAAAGCAAGGACAACCTGCACCATCTTGGTCCTCGTTTTCCACCCGACCTACAATTTAAACTCGGATACAAGTGGGTGTTCCAAGAGGTCAGTCACCCCAAACACGCATGAGAGCAGGATGACAAATGGATAAAACAAGCTAATATTTAGCTTTTGAAATGGTCATCTCAAAGTTTCTGACCCCATCACAAACAAAAACAAAAACATCTGGTCTGTGGTTAAAAGTCAAACCCAACAAATTTAAATGAACTCTACAAATTTTGGGGAGAATCATGCTCGATAGCCAATAAGATTTCCTACGTTACCTTGGTGATGGCTTCTACAAAAATCTGGTCAGTTTGAAAACTTTCTAAATAATAGGTGTGCTGTATGGATAATGATGAACCTGTGCTGATTTTAGAAAACCCAAAACAAAATGAGACTCGTGTATCATATACACGAGTCTATATATATATATATATATATATACACGAGGTCTGTTAGAAAAGCAAACGACCTTATTATTTTTTTAAAAAACCATATGGATTTGAATCACGTGTGATTGCGTCAGACAAGCTTGAACCCTCGTGCGCATGCGTGAGTTTTTTCATGCCTGTCGGTTGCGTCATTCGCCTGTGAGCAGGCTTTGAGTGAGGTGTGGTCCACCCGTCTCATCTATTTTTTATTGCGAATAAATGTCTGAATGTTTTGGAGCTTTGCTGCATCAATTTTTTTCCAGAAACTGTGAGAGACCTCCAGGTGGACACCGTTCGAAAAATTAATATGGCTTTCAGGGACGATTTTATGGGGATTAAACAGATTACGGAGTGTTACTGCCGCTTTAAGGACAGCCCACAACTGCTGAGAGCGCGGCGCGCTCCCAGCCCCCATCGACAGGCTGACACCCCGCTGGAACAACCAGATCATTTCCAACGTGAAAGCTTTGTTGATCCGGGACCTCGTCTGACTTTCACAAAAAGGCAGAATATGTGGACATCAGCACTTTTTCCGCCACATTCCACCGTTACAGGAGTTTTTTTCATGGAAAGAAAAGCGGAGGGACGCGCCACGGCTCCGTTCATTACGCGGGACCAAACCACCTCGGTGTTGGTCTCTCAGGATAGCTTTCAGGTGGATTTCAGATGGATTCCGGTTGCTTTCCAGTCGTGTGAATATCCGATTGTGATTGTGCATGAGCTGGACTTGCCAGAACATGTCCCGTGAGGCTTCATCACGGCGTTGCTTTGCACCGAGCGGCTGCACCGCGACACGCGGTGGAGCAGCTTCTCTTTCCATGACTCCTGTAACAGTGAAATGTGCCGTTCATTTTTAAACTGGACGCTGTCTTGATCCGTTATGTCATCTGACTAGCACAGGAATTGTGAAAAGACGTGGACATCAGCACTTTTTCCGGCACATTAAGACAGACGTGCGGAGGAGTTCCGCGCGTCACGGTGCAGCCGTTCGGTGCAAAGCAACGCCGTGATGAAGCCTCACGGGACATGTTCTGGCATGTCCAGCTCATGCACAATCACAATCGGATATTCACACGAGTGGAAAGCAACCAGAATCCATCTGAAATCCACCTGAAAGCTGTCCTGAGAGACCAACACCGAGGTGGTTTTGTCCCGCGTAATGAATGGCTCCGTGGCGCATCCCTCCGCTTTTCTTTCCATGAAAAAACTCCTGTAACGGTGGAATGTGCCGGAAAAAGTGCTGATGTCCACGTCTTTTCACAATTCCTGTGCTCGTCAGATGACATACCGGATCAAGACAGCGTCCAGTTTAAAAATGAACAGCACATTTCACTGTTACAGGAGTTTTTGTCATGGAAAGAGAAGCTGCTCCACCGCGCGTCGCGGTGCAGCCGCTCGGCGCAAAGCATGCTGTGATGAAGCCTCACGGGACATGTTCTGGCATGTCCAGCTCATGCACAATCACAATCGGATATTCACACGACTGGAAAGCAACCGGAATCTGTCTGAAATCCACCTGAAAGCTGTCCTGAGAGACCAACACCGAGATGGTTTTGTCCCGCGTAATGAACGGCTCCGTGGCGCGTCCCTCCGCTTTTCTTTCCATGAAAAAACTCCTGTAACGGTGGAATGTGCCGGAAAAAGTGCTGATGTCCACATCTTCTGCCTTTTTGTGAAAGTCAGACGAGGTCCCGGATCAACAAAGCTTTCACGTTGGAAATGATCTGGTTGTTCCAGCGGGGTGTCAGCCTGTCGATGGGGGCTGGGAGCGCGCCGCGCTCTCAGCAGTTGTGGGCCATCCTTAAAGCGGCAGTAACACCCCATAATCTGTTTAATCCCCATAAAATCGTCCCTGAAAGCCATATTAATTTTTCGAACGGTGTCCACCTGGAGGTCTTTTACAGTTTCTGGAAAAAAATTGATGCAGCAAAGCTCCAAATCGTTCAGACATTTATTCGCAATAAAAAATAGACGAGAGGGGTGGACCACACCTCACTCCAAGCCTGCTCACAGGCGAATGACGCAACCGACAGGCATGAAAAAACTCACGCATGCGCACAAGGGTTCAAGCTTGTCTGACGCAATCACACGTGATTCAAATCCATATGGTTTTTTTAAAAAAAAAAAAAAAGGTCGGATACTTTTCTAACAGACCTCGTATATATATATATATATATATATATATATATATATATATACACTGTTTCTCAACAGTGCAATTTCTAAGTTAGATTTAATGAAACTCAGAGTTTGTTCATAAAGTTCACTGACATCTAAAATCTACCAGTAATTTTATTTATTTATTTATTTTTTTCAAGTACTGGTCTTTTGAGACTCAAATTTTATGATAAACCAATGTTAGCATTAAACACAACAACCACTGGGACCAGTATGCCAAACACCCGTTGTATGTTGGGACCCTGAAAGCCCAAATTGTCAGTTTCAAAGTGTCATCATCATGTGAGACAGAAGACAAAGACGTCCTGAATAAACCCACCATTTAAAAAAATATCATTAGGCAAGTGGATAGTAAATGGACTGCATTTATATTGTGCTATTCCATTAGCATCAGAAGCTCAAAGTGCTTTACATTGATGTCTCACATTCACACACACACCGATGTGCAGGGTGCAGGGCAGTCTATACTGTACTATAACGCAAAACTAAGGGCCCCTTCACACATAACATGATTGAGGCAGAATGGTGCACAGAGGAGGAGTCAAATGGCACTTGAAAAATCAGAGCCGCCTTAAACGTCTTGTACAGCTCACGACAAAAGTTCGCGCACACCAGCGGCCGAAAGACAGTGAGTGCTGTGCGAGTGCCCATTCAACTCCTCTCTCGGCAGGTGTCAGCCAAATTTCAGGTGTTGCACACAAACATCCAACACTGCTCGCTGAACACTTAGAAAAGGCGGGGCTATTCATGCTGCCAGCACGAGAGTAGACAGCAGGCGACCACATTCAAGCTGTTTGTGAAAAGTGTCTAAGTGCCCCATGAGTATGGCGTAACCTAGCAACACACATGGGCAAGACTGTGCCGAACTCCCCCCCCCCCCCCCCCGACACACAGGGTCCCAGAGTCCGGTTGCTGTCCAGCACGGTGCGCTGCTGAAACAGTTGACCGCTGTGTACTGCAGCACAGCTGGTGAACACGCAATGCACATATGTGGGCAAGAGCTCATGCCCTCATGACAAACTGATAATTACGTATCGACAGGTTCACATGAGGACCGGCCAGCGTCTGAGCGTGCGGCACGGTGTGGAACTGATTCAGCCAAGCAGGCTGATGTCACTTCCACCACGTAAATTGTAGTTTACATGACAGACAGAAAGAGTGGAGATTAAATAACACAAATAAAGATAAAGGCTTCAACTCATTCATTTGTGATCGCTTTACTCATACGCTTTGCTGTGGACACACAGCGCCTGTCAGCTGACTGCCGACTGTTAGCTGGATGTGACCGTGCATGCAAGGTGTTACATTACAAACACAGACTTCAGACAGATGCAGGACAAACTCAATAATACATACATAAAATAAAAATCACAGAACAAACGAACAGAGAGTGAGCCTTATTTTCTGTGACCTGACAAGGGCCGCTGACCGAGAAGGGCGTGTCCCCCTGTGACCTGCAGCTGTTCAGGTATCTGTGTTCGCAAGTCATAGCTGGGAAACACCTGTAGTGGCTTGTAGCATACTAGTTCACATAACTGTACTGTGAGGCGTGGACGTTGGCATGCTGTCCTCATGTGGAAATAAATTAAAACACATATTGCTTCAGTTGACCACCGTGTCAGCGCACTGCAATGCTGGTGAATATTGTGCCATGCAGGAAATCACCCCACGGGATGCCCGCGTGATGTGCGTGTCACTGCGGGATTTCCCCACATTGTAATAATTGAAATACATATCACATTTGCAGCGGATCACTGCGCGCTGTACACGCCATGCCGGCTGATGTGTTCACAAGATGGGAGCCGACTCTTCATGACATGGGAGCTGGATCTTCATGAGACAAGCGCATCAGGTAATTTATGTAAAACATGAAAGAGAGAACAGTAATCCACGTCATTTTATTACTTCCTGGTGTACGTCTAGGCGGAGGCTAAATCTGCTCTTTATAATAGGAATCCAGTATTATAAATTGTGGTGTTTAATTCATTTTTTGCTCTGCTGCTGTGTGCGCGACTTTACACATGCTCGCACTGTGTTCATGCGCACGAACACGAACGTGCATGAAACCGTCACCATGGAATTGTGCACGTCTGTCCTTCTGTGCATCCCTCCCGACAGCAGGATGGAATGTTTTGTGGTTCCCCATTTAGTTTTTGGTTCACGGATTTTCTTCTGGTTTCGGTGTCTTTCATGTTATGTGTGAAGGGGCCCTAAGCTATGTACTGATTAGTGTGTTGTGCTCAAGATGACATCACAGCAAGTTCACGTGCTGTTTGCCATGACGTGTCACAGGTACTACAATCGGCAGTGGAAGAACAGCCACCTGGTACCAAAACTAAGTGGAGTCGAACTGACTGGGTACCATCTGGTGCAAAAATGCTATAAATGTGAAGCATTTTAGTAATGCATCGTTTGCAACTCAAGGAAATTAAAACAAATTTTTAACAAATAAAAACTTCTTTTAAACAAATAACCAGATCACCAGGATTTTATCACTACAGTGTTACTAAGCAAAGCACCTCCTGGTGCATCAGTAACTTCTTGCCTGCACCTTGTTCCAGTATTGTCCATTGCACTGGTGAAATAAATCCTCAATGCTAAAGAATTTTGCCTTGCGGATTTGTACTGTTCAAATTCTTTAAGGAAACATTTCAGCCCAAATCAGTTACCAAACAGAACAATAACTTTCCTCCCAAATGGATTTTGAAAATGCATTTTGTTTAAAAGCACTACAGAATGCAAGAGGAAGAAATAAAACCAGCCGCATATTGTAATATTCCAGTCATATTTAAATGGGAATGCAGCTTCTTGGTTTTGGCAGAAAGAGAACAAAGTACAATGAGTGTGTCTGCCTCAAGGACTATTTGATGGAAGAGTTTGCATTTTGAGACATTTACTATGCACCTCTTGTGTAATACATTTGACTCTAATTGCTTGAGGGGGCTTTCAAAGTGCACAAGACAGCTGTGCCACCTATTACAAAAAAAAAAAAAAAAAAAAAAAAAAACAGGCGCTGGCTCTGGAAAACAGATCAGTGACATTTCCTGATTAAAATATGAAGTATAATCTGCAAACCAAATTATGTTTGTTAATGAAAACAGGCACATTTTTAACATATGAATAACTCTGTGGCTACAATTACTAAAATAAGATGGCAATTTTAGTTACATCAGATTTACACAGATTATGAGTCTAAATGGTCTTTCCATTATGGCAAAGCCCTGCAGTATGTCAAACTTTTATCTGCTTTATTAATGTGCACAATTCCTTAAGCTCTGGCTGATCGGGCAGCGTGTTTAGGAAAGTGGCGAATGTTCAGGTTAATCCTCACATCTCACCCTCAAAATGAAGCTTTTAATTAAAAGTACTATTTAATTATTAAAAGCTCAAAGGATTTTATGAATTAGAACTTGAGGAAAATGTGAAGTCGGGTATGTATTCAGTTGGTACGTTCAACAGCTGGAACATTTGACAACTTAAATCTTTGGTCAAAACTACAAGATTTTAACAATTAATAATAATTAAACAAATTTCCATAAGATAATCATAAAAATACACATAATAACAATAGTACTAATAATAATAATGATAGTTATTATTGTTATGATGTATAACACTTTCAGTTGCACATAATATTGATATAATAATAATAATAATAATAATAATAATAATACTTATTATTATGTATAACACTTTTAGTTGCACATACAAAATTCTGCAAAATAATGAAAAAATAAATGCCACAACATAATTCACATGTTAAAATTATTAACAGAAAACACATAAAATACAAATTTAAAACTGACCAAGATTCTTCTCTAAAGAGATAGGAAACACTATCAAAAATGACAATATCCAATATTACGTATATTTAATTAGGTCAAAAACAAAAAAAACAGATGATGACATGGACCCAATGATTCAGGGCACAAATGTTTTAATAGAGGTCCAACACTAATTCCTGAAGCTATAAAAGGTTAATGTTTGTTTTTTGTATTTTCACATAGTGACACATCAATAAACTACTATTAACAGAGTACTGTTTGATTATGTGTTTATTCTGCCTTTCTCTATGAGAATAACTAACTAAATTAAATAATTAACTTACTGTTGAAAAACCTGTTAAAAATGAAACAATTTAAGGTTGTAATTCTGATTACTTTATGTATTCATTCATGCCATTTCATTAATTCATTGCCTACTTACATAAGCATTTTTCATGAACAAAAAGGAACAGAAGGAAGATAAATCTCTTATGCTCTGCTCCTTATAACACAACTTAAAAAAAGAAAAGAAATCCATTTGTTTCCTCAATTCAAACCCAAATGCTGTCTCCTCGTCATCAAGCATCAAATAAATATCATTAACAGTAATGTGACTGTCATACATTTCAGCAATTACATTCATTTTTCTTCTAATTTTCGATATTCTCTCATGATTTTATACATTTTTTATTTTATAAACATTTGTACAACATTTAATTTCTTTATTCAATGCATTCCAAAGCTTAACTCCATAAACAGGGACACTTCTGTTTCATAGTTGTCTGTGCAAACATAGTCTGAAAATTATATTTTCTTCTATGGCAAAAGGCCTGTGTAACAAATCTAAATAAATTTTAGAGGTCACCTGGCAAAATTCCTTGTTTAGCTTTCCACATAATAAGTACAATTTTTAAGTCAAAAAGATCCTTAAATTTTAATTGATTCATTGCAGTAAACAACTTATTGGCATACTCTCTGTAACCATTTTACTTGATAATTCTAATGGCTTTTTTTTTTTTTTTTGTAACAGATACAAGGACTTAGTAGTACTGCTATATGTATTTCCCCAGATGTCAGTCCAATAGCTTAAGTATGGGAGAATCATTGAGCAATGCAGCATATGCAACATTACAATTACAGTCAAACAAATGCTTTAAATAAAATGGCAATACGAGGGTAGGCTGAAAAGTTTTAAGGTTCCCCATGAAGGAGTAATGCATTAACTGCATTATAGTGAGCCTTAGAACTTTTCAGCCTACCCTCGTACTTTTACTAACTGTCCTTTTTATATAATCTATGTGGGCTTTCCAATTTAATTTTTCATCTAAAACAACACCAAGAAACTTAACTTCATTAACTCTTTCAATAATAACTCCATCAATGGCCATCTTCATATCATCACTCATTCTCTGATTACCAAAACTTATATAATTTGTTTTGTCCCAGTTCAAAGACAACTTATTTTCATTAAACCATTTTCTCTCTTTCATCATTTCTTCTCCTATTCTTTCTGGTATTTCCAACAAGTTACTTCCTGAGTGGTATATACTGGCATCATCAGCAAACAACAAAAAATGTTTACATTTTCGATGATTCACAAATATCATTAATAAGGAAAAGAAAAAGGAAAGGCCCTAAAATGGACCTTTGCAGGACTCCACATATGACCTGTCTACAATCAAAATGTAGCCCATTAATATGAACATACTGTTCACGGTTCGTAATGGTGTGCTCTACCCTGAATCCCATACTTTGTATAAATGTGACAATAGCAACTCATGATTTATGGTATTGAATGCTTTCCGTAGATAGATAAACACTCCCACTGTATACTCTTTTCTTTCAACTGCAGCTAAAATTGTTTCTAACAATTCTATAAGTGGTAGCCTTGTTGATCATTGAGATCTGAATCCATATTGTTTTTTGATAATTAACTTGTGTTTCTCAAAAAAATTGGTTGGTATTTAAGTGAACTATTTCTCAACTTCAGAAAACTGCGAGAGCTGCAACACTGGTCTGTAGTTGTTAAATTTGTGTTCGTCTCCACTTTTCAAAATAGGGATTACTTTAGCAACTTTCATTTGCTCTGGAAAAACACTGGTTTGCATGGCAAGATTACAACCAAAGTGTTAATTAACAACCAAAGTGGAGGAGTGCAGTGACAAGTACCTTGTTTCGTCGAAAGTGGTAGATGACCACAATGCTAATGAAGACTATCAGCACACAGAGGCACTGGAAGGAGAGAACAACCATACGAAGAGCACCGTCCTCTCCAGCCACACAGGGGGTGTCGTCCTTACAGTAGGCACAGCCCCCTTGACATGGCAGGCAGTCGCTGGATGAACCCTCATCGGCATTGGGCCCGCTATCGGCACCGTTCCCATTTGTCCCTTTGTCTGTCAAAGACACGACTGAAGTCAGTAAGAATATTCAGACCGGCGAGATAAAACATTAAGGGCAGCTAAGTTGGAGGCAAACAGTCTTTCTGTTACAGGTTTTAAGTAAGATGCTTACAGGCTCTCAAGATTTCTTATTTTAGCAACTAAGAGGGTTTAAATTTAAAAAAAAAAAAACGCATACATACATCCAGAAAAGTCAAAATGGACACCCTAGATCAATCCCTGTGGATAAATCCACTCAAGTCTATGTGAAATTCCCCAAAATAAATAGACTTAACATATTTTAGTCGAATTATTGAATTAATAAAGTACAGAAAGCCTCCCAAATAACACTAGATAACTATTTTAGTCACAGTCTTTATGAAATATGAGTTGATACATAAATTTGGCTATAATCTATTGAATCAGTCTTTCCTTCGAGATGTTACTGTGAAAATACTGAGAAACATGTTCCAAGGTCCTTCTAAGCAATATTTCATCCAGTTGCAGCTCATAATGGGTAAATGTTGTCAGTGTGTTGCCGCACTGTTTCCTTATTTTAGCTGAAAGCTCCAGTCTTTATGTAATATATTGTATAATTGGCACCACTGTCTTGCCATTAGGTGTGATGTCAAGGTGCTGACATCGCACCTTAATGTCAGCGTGAGTGAAGTGCCTCCATTGTAAGCAATGGAATTTATAACATGGTTAAAAAAATACATACTTGTGGCTGAGGGTCTGAGCAAGGGGAGCGCCTTAAAGCAGCAATTCACACTGGATTTAATCATTCCAGTGTCTTGAAAACTCGCAAGCAGCCCATAACGTAATGCTATTGGGCTAATTTTAGTATGAAAAACTGGTTAGCATCATATAACAGGATGCTAATTGGGGACCGTTAGCATTAAAATTGTTAGCGTCACATAACAGGATGCTAATGGGTGAACATTAGAATGAAAACTGGTTAGCGTCACATAACCTGATGCTAAAGGGTGAACGTTAGCATGAAAACTCGATAACATGCATCACCTAACATAGAAGTCTGTGTTAAAGCTACCAACTGTGACTTGATAACCGGGAATGGATCAATGCATCATTAAAATTAGTTGGGTCCAGGGTGCAATACGTGCCAAACAGGGTCAACAGATAGAAGATTATGCTCAGTACATTTTATTGAAGCAAATTACTGCACGGAGGTCTAGAATTTACAAAGTACACACTAAATTTACAGTGGAATCCAAGAGGAAGGATGCTGGGAACTCAGTGGTTGATGCAAACATGAAGGCGGGTGCCGCATCCAGCAGGTGGCAGACATATCAACAGAATATTAAATAGGCAAAAAAAAGTTGCTTTTTCAATTAGTTACTTCAACCTCATTATAGGTTCTTTTAATTTGGTGAGTTACAAAATGATAGCATTTAGGTTTTTACATTACTGTGTAGGAAAGCTGGGTTGGACTAACTCACTCACTCAAATTTAAAGATTGCTGGGGTTTTTTGCATCTTGGAACATGAACCAATTGAATTCTTAATTTTTATATATGTAGACATGTGTACATAAAACATTAAATGTACTGATGATACTCAGTACATTTCAGCGAAAGGCATGACAAGTGGAAAAGTGGATTTTCCTTTTCATGCAATGTCACGTTTCCCTGTTGTTAAAGGTTCTGGTGGATGTGTTGAGCCCGGTATTATAAGATAAAAGAGACCGAGACTCCAGAGTGTATATGTGCTCTGACTCTACGACGACTTCCTGACACAGTGTCAACGCGGCACAGGTGGATCTATACGTGAAAACATGAAAAGTCAACATTGCTTCACCTCATTTGTGCACCAAACGGTGCACAAAGCTGATGCCGGGAAAGCACCAGACACAGACACGGATGGCGGCGTCTAAAGACAGACGGGCTTTAGAGAAGTGTCGACACTTTCAAAGTTGAAAGTAATTTTTGGTCAAAAAACACATCTGAGGCCTTGAGAAAGCAGCTTTAAAAACAGTAACCGTTTGATCAACGTCGCTCATCAGAATTTAAGGTGTTTTTGCTGGGGGTTTTGTTTCACTGCTCCTCACCGGCCCTTTGGCCGATTTCCACCAAAACTGGTCTGTGGATGAAGGTCAACTTTAGAAGTCGTTGGGGTGAAAGGTCAAAAATTTATTTCCATTCCATTGTCCACCAAACGTGGCAAACATATGGAGGTGGGTTCTAAAATTGCACAGGTGAGGTCAAACTGGACAAAGGTCAGCCATTTGGGTAAAGGTCATTGGAGTCAAAGGTCAAAATTTAAGGTTTTCTTACTGATGTCCACTAAACTTTATGCATGGATGATTGTCAACCACAGAATTACCTCTAAATTATTTTTAAAAAGGCCAGGGTTGTTGGGGTCAAAGGTCAAAACTTTTATTTTATTTATTTCACTCTGATGTACACCAATCTTGACAATAGGAGTAATTGCCCAAGGAAGATTGATTTTGCCAAAGGTCAATCATTGGGGTCACTGTCATTGGTGTCAAAGGTCAAAATTTAAAGTTTTGACTTCAATTTGTATGAAACATGGCACAACTATTTTATTTTAAACCCAATCTGGACCAAATGTGACACACACAGGTGGATTCCAGAAGTGAAATGGCAAGGTCAGCCAGAGGTCAGACATTTGAGTGAAGACCAAGGTCATTTCATAGTGTTGTGGCCCTTATTGCCCACAGGTACTATTAGTTAGTTTTCTTCTAGAAGAGTTTGTCCACACTGAACTATAAGAATGCTTATATGTGCATATACGAGGGCTGTCCGTAAAGTATAGGTCCTTTTTATTTTTTTCTAAAACTATATGGATTTCATTCATATGTTTTTACATCAGACATGCTTGAACCCTCGTGCGCATGCGTGAGTTTTTCCACGCCTGTCAGTGACGTCATTCGCGCCTGTGAGCACTCCTTGTGGGAGGAGTCGTCCAGCCCCTCGTCGGAATTCCTTTGTCTGAGAAGTTGCTGAGAGACTGGCGCTTTGTTTGATCAAAATTTTTTCTAAACCTGTGAGACACATCGAAGTGGACACGGTTCGAAAAATTAAGCTGGTTTTCAGTGAAAATTTTAACAGCTGATGAGAGATTTTGAGGTGATTCTGTCGCTTTAAGGACTTTTCACGGTGCGAGACGTCGTGCAGCGCTCTCAAGCAGCGTCATCAGCCTGTTTCAAGCTGAAAACCTCCACATTTCAGGCTCTATTGATCCAGGACGTCGTGAGAGAACAGAGAAGTTTCAGAAGAAGTCGGTTTCAGCATTTTATCTGGATATTCCACTGTTAAAGGAGATTTTTTTAATGAAAGACGTGCGGACGGGTCCGCGCGTCGGGACGCAGCCGACGCGGCGCGGCGGCACAGGAAAAACACCTCCGTGTTGATAACCATTTGTAAAATCCAGGCGGCTTTTGATGGCTTTCAGTGGAGTGAGTATATGAGAAATTGTTTATCAGCTCGAGATGTTCCAACTTGTCCTCAAGGCTTCCAACAGAGGTGTTTTTCCTGTGGCGGAGCGTCGCGGCGGCTGCGAGCCGACGCTGCAATCCGCCTGCACGTCTTTCATTAAAAAAAATCTCCTTTAACAGTGGAATATCCGGATAAAATGCTGAAACCGACTTCTTCTGAAACTTCTCTGTTCTCTCACGACGTCTTGGATCAATAGAGCCTGAAATGTGGAGGTTTTAAGCTTGAAACAGGCTGATGACGCCGCCTGAGAGCGCTGAGCGACGTCTCGCACCGTGAAAAGTCCTTAAAGCGACAGAATCACCTAAAAATCTCTCATCAGCTGTTAAAATTTTCACTGAAGACCAGCTTAATTTTTCGAACCATGTCCACTTCGATGTGTCTCACACGTTTAGAAAAAATTTTGATCAAACAAAGCGCCAGTCTCTCAGCAACTTCTCAGACAAAGGAATTCCGACGAGGGGCTGGACGACTCCTCCCACAAGGAGTGCTCACAGGCGAATGACGTCACCGACAGGCGTGGAAAAACTCACACATGCGCACGAGGGTTCAAGCATGTCTGACGTAAAAACATATTAATGAAATCCATATAGTTTTAGAAAAAAATAAAAAGGACCTATACTTTACGGACAGCCCTCGTATATATATATATATATAAATAAGCAAACACTCCCTCCCAAGTTAAACATAAGTTAAAAAAAAAAAAAAGATGCTCTTATTGCTTTGGATAGTAACTCATTGAAATCCCATGTGGCTCAATATATAAGAAATGGTCGACTTATTATGGAGGTTTAAGAGGGTTTATTGCAAACATCCATTGTTTCAGAGATTTGCAGGGATTTTGCCGTTTAAAAAGAAACAGGTCAATGTTGCAATGCTGTGACTCTCCATGCGACTGAACCTTCAAAAGGTCTATTTATCTCCGTATGAGTCATATCCATCATCCCCTTCGATTTATTCTCACTGGTTTGTTGATCCGACGGTAAACTGAAGGTCGTGCATGTCGGATCCGTGGTGGCGGATCTCTTGGAGACGCAGGAAAGCCTGTTGCCCCGGCTTTCTGTGCAAAGGAGTGTCAAGGGTTTCCCCCCGTGCATTAGCAGTCTTGTTATTGGCCCCACGGCGGCACAGACGGCAGCACTACGCCTCACTAACCACCTCTCTTCTCTGTCTTCTCAGATGTGCACGCACGTTTCTGTGCATTTAAAAGTACCAGCAGGCAAAAGGAGACAGCGTGCAGCGCAATAATGTGGTCCAAAAAACAGAAGGGAAGGCAAAAAGGGGTGAGTAAAGAGAGAAAATTGGCAATGGTACAGAGGACAGTGGTGGATAAACTTAAGAGAAAACTTTTTTAATTAACTCACTGCATATAAAATTCATGGTAAAAGTAACAATGAATAAAAAGAGCTGCCATCCCAAAGCTTATTAGCTTCTTCAGCTTCTTTCCTCACACTCTTTCATTATCATTATTCCCTCCACTAAGGAGGTTACAGAGAAACCCGCATCATTCATTTGGTTTGCTCGCAGTATTGCTAAAAAAACAAACAAACAGAGTGTCAAGAGCCCTGTGGGTTACCGGCTCAATTACTCAAAGATTCAGATTCTTTACTGTCAATGGTCATTCTCTGCATAAAAATAGCCACCATTTCCAAACAAATGAATCTACACAAATAATTATGGAATGGGAACAATGTCAATGACCAATATTGTGCCCTTGTTAAATTAAAAGAAAAGTTACTGGACAGTTTTTGAGAAAATTGGGTCCAAATACCTAAATTGGCTGTTTTCGGCATAAAAATGGCCGCCATTTCAAAATGAAGGAATCTATGAGTATAATTTTTTGACGTCAAATATGTCAACGACCCATATTATGCCCTTGACAAATTAGAAAAAAGTTACAGTTTTTGAAAAAAACTTACCTTTAAGTGCTCAAAATTGCTATTTTTGGCATAAAAATGGCTGCCATTTAAAATGAACAAATCTATGACTATAATATTTAGACAAGAACAATGTCAATGACCCATATTAGACCCTCACCAAATTAGAAAAAGTTAGACAGTTTGTGAGATATTGCAATAAATGGATGATGACGACGACAACAACGGCAGCGATGACTACGACGGACGCTGCGCCACGACATAGGGTTAGCGACCTATTGACTAGTAACCCAAAAATCACCCATCTTCCACAAAATTTGGGCAAAAAAAAAAAAAAAAAAACTTTTAATGAAGTCACACTCACTTGCTCATCTTCAACCGCTTACAGTATCTGGGATCGGGTCGCAGGGTTTTAATGAAGTCATTCATACCAATTAATCTCAAATATTTTGTTGTTGAGTTTTACACTAAAAAAAGTGGTGTTGGCCCCTATTTTTCCTTGACCTTTGACCTTTTAACCAAACTACACCAAAATGTACTCACCTCTAGATATCTGTCCAAGTAATATTCCCACCAAGGTTTATCCATCTCGGCTTATTGGTTGTTCAGATATACAAAAAGGTACTTTTTGGAGCAGGTTTACCTTGACGTTTTAATCTTTCACCAAACCACTCCAAAATCTAACCAAATCTAGATATGTCCAATTAATACTCCCACCAGGTTTGAAGGAAATCCATCTAGTTTCATTTTCAAATCTGCTCCTTCGAAGTTCTTTCCTCCCAGCCCAGATCTGAGTCACTTAATTTTGGGTATCTGCTGATACTGAGTCTGTAGCCCATCCTCTTTGTTTCCTACATAACAGACTTGCAAATGACACACTGTAAATACTTTAAAGCCAACAGAAATGAAATGCTGTATTTACTTAAGCTACATCAACCGGTCGCACGAAACTTGGTTGTTTGAATGGAAAACAGACTATGCAATTAATTTTAACAAATTCTTACACTGACCTACAACCTCAGTTACGCAGCGAACGTGTCGACCTTCATGACATTCGCTTATCTTGGCAATGACCTTCGTGTCGCTGGGTCCTTGGAATTTGAGATCAAGAGACGCCTGGGAGAAGGACTGCAGATTATTTGGTTCTTACAAAGATTTAAAAAAAAAAAACCCAACTTAGATTTAAAACGGTTAGATAATTTGTCTTGTTTTAAGAGTTAGTATCTTATTTTAAGTGTTCAACTTTACACTATAGTCAAGAAATCTTGTCCACTGAAATTATCTCACTGCATGGACAGATAATTTCACTTGTTTTGACTATGTCTTCCCTCAGATTTAGTGTTTTTATCTTGTTTTGTGACACCCCCCCCCCCCCCCCCCCCCCCCCCCTTTTGTGCAGTGATCTTACGGAGCCATGAGGTCACTGGACAGAGGTGGTTGGTGATGCCTTTGAAACAATCACTCTTTGGGGAATCCTTGAGTACTGCTGGTATGACTTGGTGTCAAACAAATAATGACTTAGGGTGACTCGAACGATTTAGAATGCAGATGCCACAGCATTGAGGACCCCGAGGGCTCAAGAAGGCCAAGGTAATGCCTACGTCTCACCTGGCTGCAGGAGATGGCTACTGTCTACAGGTACAGATGGACTAGCTGTCTGCCCGGTGGTTGCCATCCAGGACCTAAGGTTGTGGATGCAGTGCTGTGTGACTTGATCTCAAATATTAGACTCCTAACGATCTACTTGACTTCTTCAGATATTTCAATGATGTGGAATTATTGAGATGAAAGAAGTCCATTTGTGATTTTGATGGCAAACCACAAATAGATTGTCATCCTTACTACAAAATAAATGGACTTACTTGCAAATCTGTTGACAGGGACTCGGTTGGGGTGATAGAATCCTTTCTTGCAGTGACACTTGTACTTGTCTAAGACAAATCCATGACCGTGCATTGGCGTGCACTGCAAAGATAAAACAACACGTAATAATTACTGAGCAAGCTGGAAAAACAAAGTTATGACATTTGGAAATATTATTATATTATTATATTATTATAATATTATTATTATTAAAAAAGCTGTTGTTGAGACTTTTAACAATTTTGTTGGTATTATGATTCCAGCTCAAGTTATCAGATAAAAACAATCCCAGAAATTTACAGTTTTCAAAGATTTTAAGCATGTTGAAAATTTTTTTGGGACCACAACAAACATCACTGGGGAGGTAATGATGTAGTGGTTAAGCGTTGGACTTAAGACCAGAAGATCCTCAGTTCAAATCCCAGCCTGACCAGAAAAAAAAAAAAAAAAAAAATCACTAAGGACCCTTAACAAGGTCCGTAATCCCCTAGTTGCTCCCGGTGTGTAGTGGGTGCCTTGCATGGCAGCAGCCTGACATTGGGGTGAATCAATCAATCAATCAATCAATTTTTTTATATAGCGCCAAATCACAACAAACAGTTGCCCCAAGGCGCTTTATATTGTAAGGCAAGGCCATACAATAATTATGTAAAACCCCAACGGTCAAAACGACCCCCTGTGAGCAAGCACTTGGCAACAGTGGGAAGGAAAAACTCCCTTTTAACAGGAAGAAACCTCCAGCAGAACCAGGCTTAGGGAGGGGCAATCTTCTGCTGGGACTGGTTGGGGCTGAGGGAGAGAACCAGGAAAAAGACATGCTGTGGAGGGGAGCAGAGATCAATCACTAATGATTAAATGCAGAGTGGTGCATACAGAGCAAAAAGAGAAAGAAACACTCAGTGCATCATGGGAACCCCCCAGCAGTCTAAGTCTATAGCAGCATAACTAAGGGATGGTTCAGGGTCACCTGATCCAGCCCTAACTATAAGCTTTAGCAAAAAGGAAAGTTTTAAGCCTAATCTTAAAAGTAGAGAGGGTGTCTGTCTCCCTGATCCGAATTGGGAGCTGGTTCCACAGGAGAGGAGCCTGAAAGCTGAAGGCTCTGCCTCCCATTCTACTCTTACAAACCCTAGGAACTACAAGTAAGCCTGCAGTCTGAGAGCGAAGCGCTCTATTGGGGTGATATGGTACTAAGAGGTCCCTAAGATAAGATGGGACCTGATTATTCAAAACCTTATAAGTAAGAAGAAGAATTTTAAATTCTATTCTGGAATTAACAGGAAGCCAATGAAGAGAGGCCAATATGGGTGAGATATGCTCTCTCCTTCTAGTCCCTGTCAGTACTCTAGCTGCAGCATTTTGAATTAACTGAAGGCTTTTCAGGGAACTTTTAGGACAACCTGATAATAATGAATTACAATAGTCCAGCCTAGAGGAAATAAATGCATTAATTAGTTTTTCAGCATCACTCTGAGACAAGACCTTTCTAATTTTAGAGATATTGCGCAAATGCAAAAAAGCAGTCCTACATATTTGTTTAATATGCGCATTGAATGACATATCCTGATCAAAAATGACTCCAAGATTTCTCACAGTATTACTAGAGGTCAGGGTAATGCCATCCAGAGTAAGGATCTGGTTAGACACCATGTTTCTAAGATTTGTGGGGCCAAGTGCAATAACTTCAGTTTTATCTGAGTTTAAAAGCAGGAAATTAGAGGTCATCCATGTCTTTATGTCTATGAGACAATCCTGCAGTTTAGCTAATTGGAGTGTATCCTCTGGCTTCATGGATAGATAAAGCTGAGTATCATCTGCGTAACAATGAAAATTTAAGCAATGCTGTCTAATAATACTGCCTAAGGAAAGCATGTATAAAGTGAATAAAACTGGTCCTAGCACAGAACCTTGTGGAACTCCATAATTAACCTTAGTCTGTGAAGAAGATTCCCCATTTACATGAACAAATTGTAATCTATTAGATAAATATGATTCAAACAACTGCAGCGCAGTGCCTTTAATACCTATGGCATGCTCTAATCTCTGTAATAAAATTTTATGGTCAACAGTATCAAAAGCAGCACTGAGGTCTAACAGAACAAACACAGAGATGAGTCCACTGTCTGAGGCCATATGAAGATCATTTGTAACCTTCACTAATGCTGTTTCTGTTCTATGATGAATTCTAAACCCTGACTGAAACTCTTCAAATAGACCATTCCTCTGCAGATCATCAGTTAGGTGTTTTACAACTACCCTTTCAAGAATTTTTGAGAGAAAAGGAAGGTTGGAGATTGGCCTATAATTAGCTAAGATAGCTGGGTCAAGTGATGGCTTTTTAAGTAATGGTTTAATTACTGCCACCTTAAAAGCCTGTGGTACATAGCCAACTAATAAAGATAGATTGATCATATTTAAGATCGAAGCATTAATTAATGGTAGGGCTTCCTTGAGCAGCCTGCAGAGGGAGTGCTTTAGTTAAGGCACGTGAAGATTACACTGTGAAATAAATCGTTATCTAGTTAACTAGCTCAATCTAACTGCGCAGATTAAACAGCTAACAGATACAGCAAAACACTGCTGTGCTCCGGAACAGGCAGTGATACAGTACCGCAGTGAGAGCCAACCACCAGTAGAGGCAGCTAATAAATAAGTAAATAAATAAATAAGAGCAACATTGTATATGCTGGTGGGCAGGCCTCATTTAAGGGGAGGACAGCTGTAGGTTTAAGCCAGGTTTCACATAACCCAATCATATCTAAGTGATGATCAATAATTAGATCATTAACCAACAATGATTTTTAGGATAGTGATCTTATGTTAATGAGACCCAGACTAAGGACCTCAGTGGGGTTGACAGTTGGACCCGAAGTGAAGATGGGATGCAATGTCAGGAGCTCTGGCCCCAGGAATACATGTAACGTCAGCCGGCATCTGTAACCTGACCTTGCGGATGATAGAATCCCCTATCACTAAAGTCCGGCGTTTCGGCCTGGAGACAGGAGTGGAAGTCACTCGTGGGCTCAGAAAATTCACATCAGACAAATCCATAGGGGAGAACCGATTCACAGTTTGCAGTGGCGAGTGTGATCGGGGTACCACAGCCGGGCATCAAGCCTTATGGGGCTTCCTCTGCCTAGCCAGAGTCCAAAAGCCGTCCTCCACAGCCAGCGTTTCTTGGGTGATGCTAATGGGCATGCTAGCCGGCCCAACAATAACCTCATCTGGAGTGCCCATAACATCTAACTCCACTGAGCTAAGAAGCTGTTCTAACTTAGGGACACGGCTCTCTAAGAGAGCCACGCTATTTCCAACATCACGCAGGATTTACGAAGGGATTAAAGTCCTGTATTTTGTGCACTTGGAAATTCAAGAGTACAGCCAAGCAAGCACAAGCTAACCAATAATGAATAAGCTAACCACTCCTAAAGCTCACACAGAATTCACACAGCTGTAAATAAATGGGTTAAAATTCACAGCAGTTACACTGAAAAAGTAGCAGCAAAAAAAACCCCTCCTAAGATTAACACAAGAGTAAAGTACTAAGCTAAAATTCACAACAGTTACACTGAAAAAACTAACAGAAGTATTCAAGAAACGGGGGGGTCGAACTAGCTAACACAAGCTAACTGCTAGCAAAAATGCTAACAACACCTAAGATTTACACAGGAGTAAAATAATGACCTAAAATTCACAGCAGTTACACCGACAAACTAACAGAAGTATTAAGCAGGGAGCAACAGCTATAAAAGTAACAGCGGGGGGTGTGTGTGTGTGAATCAACCTAGCTAGTGAATGCTAAATGCTAACGAATGCTAAACACTAGCGATTCACAACAGGACTGTAGTTAAATAAGATTCAGAGTAGATACACTTAACAACCAGAAGCCTGCTAAACAGAAATAAAAAACATACAGTGGGGCAAAAATGTATTTAGTCAGTCCCCCATTGTGCACGTTCTCCTACTTAGAAAGATGAGAGAGGTCTTTAATATTCATCATAGGTACACTTCAACTATGAGAGACAAAATGAAAAAAAAAAAAAAATCCAGGAAATCACGTTGCAGGATTTTTAAAGAATTTATTTTTAAATTATGGTGAAAAAGTTTGGTCACCTACAAACAAGCAAGATTTCTGGCTCTCACAGACCTGTAACTTATTCTTTAAGAAGCTCTTCTGTCCTCCACCTGTTACCTGTATTAACGGCACCTGTTTGAACTTCTCTGTATAAAAACCACCTATCCACCTATCCTGACCAAAGAGTCAGACTCCAAACTCAACCATAGTCAAGACCAAAGAGCTGTCGACGGACACAAGGAAGAAAATTGTAGATGTGCACCAGGCTGGGAAGAGTGAATCTACAATAGTCAAGCAGGTTGGTGTGAATAAATCAACTGTGGGAGCAATTGTAAGAAAATCGAAGACATACAAGACCATTGATAATCTCCCTCGATCTGGGGCTCCACGCAAGATGTCATCCAGCGGGGTCAAAATGAACATGAGAATGGTGAACAAAAAACCCCCGAACGACACGGAAGGTCCGGATGAATGACCGCAGAGAGCTGGGACCAAAGTAACAAAGGCTACACACTACACAGGGAGGGACTCAAATCCTGCAGTGCCAGGCATGTCGCCCTGCTTAAGCCAGTACATGTCCAGGCCCGTCTGAAGTTTGCTAGAGAGCATATGAATGATCCACAATAAGACTGGGAGAATATCATGTGGTCCGATGATACCAAAATGGAACTTTTTGGTAAAAACTCAACTCATTGTGTTTGGAGGAAGATGAATGCTGAGTTGCATCCCAAGAACACCATATCTACTGTGAAGCATGGGGGTGGAAACTTCATGCTTTGGGGCTGTTTTTCTGCAAAGGAGACAGGAAGACTGATCCGTGTTAAGGGAAGAATGAATGTGGCCATGTATCATGAGATTTTAAGCCAAAATCTCCTTGCTTCAGTGAGAGCATTGAAGATGCAACGTGGCTGGGTCTTCCAGCATGACAATGATCCCAAACACACTGCTCAAGCAACGAAGAAGTGGCACGTAAAAAGCATTTCAAGGGCTTGACTGGCCCAGCCAGTCTCCAGACCTCAACACCATAGAAAATTTGTCAAGGGAGTTGAAAGTCCGTGTTGCCCAGCGACAGCCCCAAAACATCACTGCTCTAGAGGAGATCTGCATGGAGGAATGGGCCAAAATACCAGCTACAGTGTGTGCAAACCTGGTGAAGACTTACAGGAAACATTTGACCTCTGTCATTGCCAACAAAGTTACAAAGTATTGAGCTGAACTTTTGTTATTGACCAAATACTTACTTTCCACCATAATTTACAAATAAATTCTTTAAAAATCCTACAATGTGATTTCCTGGATTTTTTTTTTTTTTTCCTCATTTTGTCTCTCACAGTTGAAGTGTACCTATGATGAAAATTACAGACATCTCTCACCTTTCTAAGTAGAACTTGCATAATGGTGACATTGGCTTGCCTCTACTGGTGGTTGGCTCTCACTGCAGTATTGTATCACTTCCTGTTCCGGAGCACAGCGGTGTTTTGCTGTATCTGTTAGCTGTTTAATCTGCGCAGTTAAATTGATCTAGTTAACTAGATAATGATTTGTTTCACAGTGTAATCTTCACGTGCCTTAACTAAAGCACTCCCTCTGCTGAATCACCTCTAAATTATTTACACATTATTCACTTTGTGTGTTTTTAGGAATCCGCTAGCTTAGCGCAGCTACTAACTCTTAGCCGGTTTAGCATGGCGGCTTCTCCTGTCTCTCCCGCACTTTTCTGCTCTGGGTGTGAAATGTTTAGTTATTCCTCGGCCTCCTTTAGCAGTACTGGTACTTGTAATAAGTGTAGCTTATTCGTAGCTTTGGAGGCCAGGCTGGGCGAATTGGAGACTTGGCTCCGCACCGTGGAAAATTCTACAGCTAGCCAGGCCCCTGTAGTCGGTGCGGACCAAGGTAGCTTAGCCGCCGTTAGTTCCCTTCCAGCAGATCCCGAGCAGCCGGGAAAGCAGGCCGACTGGGTGACTGTGTGGAGGAAGCGTAGTCCTAAACAGAAGCCCCGTGTACACCGCCAACCCGTTCACATTTCTAATCGTTTTTCCCCACTCGGCGACACACCTACCGAGGATCAAACTCTGGTTATTGGTGACTCTGTTTTGAGAAACGTGAAGTTAGTGACACCAGCAACCATAGTCAATTGTCTTCCGGGGGCCAGAGCAGGCGAAGGAAATTTGAAACTGCTGGCTAAGGCTAAGTGTAAATTTGGTAAGATTGTAATTCACGTCGGTTACTCCAATCAGAGGTCACTAAAATTAACATTGAATCGGTGTGTAACTTTGCAAAAACAACGTCGGACTCTGTAGTGGGCGATTTTAACATCCACACAGATGCTGAGAATGACAGTCTCAACACGGCATTTAATCTATTATTAGACTCAATTGGCTTTGCTCAAAATGTAAATGAGTCCACCCACCACTTTAATCATATCTTAGATCAGTGATTCTCAACCGGGGTGCCGCGGCACCCTAGGGTGCCGTGATCGATCGTCAGGGGTGCCGTGGGTATTTTTCATATTCGCGATTATTTTTCATATTCGCGATTACCGTGAATTATTTATTTTATCCACAAAGCATAAAACGACTCAGAATCTGACGTCAAACGTGCTGCAGCCTCGCTCTCGTGTTAAGGCGGGACAATAACAAGGAGGCTGACGGCCGATTAAAACAGTGCCGTCTTCTTCAAAAGCCGTCTAAAATGCGGAGCTGTCGGTGTGTGTGTCTGTGCCTGTGTGCGCGCACACGGAGTTAACAGGCTGCAGACTGGGAGGGAGGGGGGGTGGGTGAGGGAGATTCCTGAATGCAGGCGAGACACGTTCAGTGCGCATCGAGCGCGGAGCAGAGAGAGGATTTTAACCCGAGTGAAAGTTAACAAAACGGAAACGTGAAGCTGCCTTTACTTCTCTCTGAACTTTCTCTAAAGGTGTGATTCTGCCGTTACCGTCCTGTTCACACCATGTGCGCATCGTATGCTGAATTTATGAGATCATGAGATGAAATAAACGGTCAAATATCTTTAAAAACATATTTAAAAAATGAGAAGATATGAATGAACTGAGCCACAAAAAAAAAACTGTTCAGATGCAGAGATCACAAAAAGCAGGTGAGAACTCTGAACTTTAACAGCTGTTATTTTCCAAAGGTATTTATTTGTTCAATCTTGAGCTTAAAGCAGTGTTTAAGCACAAAACGTGACTGATGAGGAGAAACAATTTCAGAAATGCAACAGAAATAACCACAAATCAGAAAAAGTTGGGACTGTATGTAAAATGAAGATAAAAATAAAAATGGTGCACCATTCCCAGTTTCTCCACTAACAGAAACCAAATGTTCTTCCAGAGTTGTGTAATTATACTACAATAGTAGAATATAAAGAAGGGGAAAAAAGAAAAAAAATAGACAATATATTCGTCAATCGCAATTATTTGTCTGATAATTAATCGTCTCCAGAAATTCCTAATCGTGACAGCCCTACTTGAGATCAGAGCGCAAAATGCTTGAGGATTTTCGAAATGCGGTGTTTTCTGTATCGATTTTCTACTGCAATAATTGGGTTTTGCGCAAAACCAGAGGTAATAGCATTATAATATTATTTTGGTTGGTGGTGTGCCGAGTAGTGCAGAGTAGCTACCTAAACTCTGTAAGTGAGATAGAGTATCTCGTCAATAGTTTTACATCCTCATTGAAGACAACTTTGGATGCTGTAGCTCCTCTGAAAAAGAGAGCTTTAAATCAGAAGTGCCTGACTCCGTGGTATAACTCACAAACTCGCAGCTTAAAGCAGATAACCCGTAAGTTGGAGAGGAAATGGCGTCTCACTAATTTAGAAGATCTTCACTTAGCCTGGAAAAAGAGTCTGTTGCTCTATAAAAAAAAGCCCTCCGTAAAGCTAGGACATCTTACTACTCATCACTAATTGAAGAAAATAACAACAACCCCAGGTTTCTTTTCAGCACTGTAGCCAGGCTGACAAAGAGTCAGAGCTCTATTGAGCCGAGTATTCCTTTAACTTTAACTAGTAATGACTTCATGACTTTCTTTGCTAATAAAATTTTAACTATTAGAGAAAAAAATTACTCATAACCATCCCAAAGATGTATTGTTATCTTTGGCTGCTTTCAGTGATGCCGGTATTTGGTTAGACTCTTTCTCTCCGATTGTTCTGTCTGAGTTACTTTCATTAGTTACTTCCTCCAAACCATCAACATGTCTATTAGACCCCATTCCTACCAGGCTGCTCAAGGAAGCCCTACCATTAATTAATGCTTCGATCTTAAATATGATCGATCAATCTATCTTTATTAGTTGGCTATGTACCACAGGCTTTTAAGGGGGCAGTAATTAAACCATTACTTAAAAAGCCATCACTTGACCCAGCTATCTTAGCTAATTATAGGCCAATCTCCAACCTTCCTTTTCTCTCAAAAATTCTTGAAAGGGTAGTTGTAAAACAGCTAACTGATCATCTGCAGAGGAATGGTCTATTTGAAGAGTTTCAGTCAGGTTTTAGAATTCATCATAGTACAGAAACAGCATTAGTGAGGGTTACAAATGATCTTCTTATGGCCTCAGACAGTGGACTCATCTCTGTGCTTGTTCTGTTAGACCTCAGTGCTGCTTTTGATACTGCTGACCATAAAATTTTATTACAGAGATTAGAGCATGCCATAGGTATTAAAGGCACTGCGCTGCGGTGGTTTGAATCATATTTATCTAATAGATTACAATTTGTTCATGTAAATGGGGAATCTTCTTCACAGACTAAGGTTAATTATGGAGTTCCACAAGGTTCTGTGCTAGGACCAATTTTATTCACTTTATACATGCTTCCCTTAGGCAGTATTATTAGACGGCATTGCTTAAATTTTCATTGTTACGCAGATGATACCCAGCTTTATGTATCCATGAAGCCAGAGGACACACACCAATTAGCTAAACTGCAGGATTGTCTTACAGACATAAAGACATGGATGACCTCTAATTTCCTGCTTTTAAACTCAGATAAAACTGAAGTTATTGTACTTGGCCCCACAAATCTTAGAAACATGGTGTCTAACCAGATCCTTACTCTGGATGGCATTACCCTGACCTCTAGTAATACTGTGAGAAATCTTGGAGTCATTTTGATCAGGATATGTCATTCAATGCGCATATTAAACAAATATGTAGGACTGCTTTTTTGCATTTGCGCTCTAAAATTAGAAAGGTCTGGTCTCAGAGTGATGCTGAAAAACTAATTCATGCATTTATTTCCTCTAGGCTGGACTATTGTAATTAATTATTATCATGTTGTCCTAAAAGTTCCCTGAAAAGCCTTCAGTTAATTCAAAATGCTGCAGCTAGAGTACTAACAGGGACTAGAAGGAGAGAGCATATCTCACCCATATTGGCCTCTCTTCATTGGCTTCCTGTTAATTCTAGAATAGAATTTAAAATTCTTCTTACTTATAAGGTTTTGAATAATCAGGTCCCATCTTATCTTAGGGACCTCATAGTACCATATCACCCCAATAGAGTGCTTCGCTCTCAGACTGCAGGCTTACTTGTAGTTCCTAGGGTTTGTAAGAGTAGAATGGGAGGCAGAGCCTTCAGCTTTCAGGCTCCTCTCCTGTGGAACCAGCTCCCAATTCGGATCAGGGAGACAGACACCCTCTCTACTTTTAAGATTAGGCTTAAAACTTTCCTTTTTGCTAAAGCTTATAGTTAGGGCTGGATCAGGTGACCCTGAACCATCCCTTAGTTATGCTGCTATAGACGTAGACTGCTGGGGGGTTCCCATGATGCACTGAGTGTTTCTTTCTCTTTTTGCTCTGTATGCACCACTCTGCATTTAATCATTAGTGATTGATCTCTGCTCCCCTCCACAGCATGTCTTTTTCCTGGTTCTCTCCTCAGCCCCAACCAGTCCCAGCAGAAGACTGCCCCTCCCTGAGCCTGGTTCTGCTGGAGGTTTCTTCCTGTTAAAAGGGAGTTTTTCCTTCCCACTGTTGCCAAGTGCTTGCTCACAGGGGGTCGTTTTGACCGTTGGGGTTTTTCCGTAATTATTGTATGGCTTTGCCTTACAATATAGAGCGCCTTGGGGCAACTGTTTGTTGTGATTTGGTGCTATATAAATAAAATTGATTTGATTTGATTTGATAATCAGGAGCTGTCTAAATACTTTTTTACCCCACTGTATATACAACTGTGTAAAGCTTGGAAGAGCGTCACAACAGCAAACACTCCACTGGAAGCCTCTGGCTGGGAGGTGCTTATAGAATTATATTTTTTGGCACTTAAATGGTCAGTAACTGAAAAGTTTAGCAATTACTTTCATGGCAACCATTTCATCGTTGTAACTGATAGTAATCTGCTGACATATATATTGACTTCAGCAGAACTTGACACGAGAAGTTACAGGTGGCGAGCAACTACTGTCCACATTCTCATGCAAACACCTCTGTCATCCAGAAAAATGGAATGGAGTTGCAGAGACCATTCACTCAAGATCACATCTCTGATCCAAAGAACACATTGATGCAATGGATCAATCTGTTCTGAAAGCAGTTTGTGCGTGACTGCTCATCTACAGTATCCACCCTGATGATGAGGAAGAAGAGAGTACAAATAATGTTGCATTAGTCGAGACTCTTGCCACCTCCATTAGTGCTGTATCCAACAGCTTTGGGCAAGAAGGTCAGTTAGGAGGATTGCCAACCATTCCCCATCTAAATGAGGCAGAGCTACGAGATAGACAAACAGCTGGCCAAGTATCAAACATAATTTTCAGATCGAGCATGGGGACACACCACCCCCCACGCTGTGGCATCAACTCCCTGACCTCCCATTTCTTCTCCAAGAGCTAAGTCATCTCCATCTTCTCAGCAACATCATGTACAGGTGATGCCGAGTAGGATGTTATACAACTTACCAGCTTATAATCCTTCCTACCGAGCTTCTTAACACAGTCTTGACTAGCCTGCACAATCATCAGGATCACGTGGGAGTCGACCGTACAATGGATCTCGTAATGACTAGATTTTACTGGCCAAGGATGGCCATGGACATGGAAAAGAATGTGAGGACATGTGGCAGGTGTGTAGGGAGGAAGGCTCGACCTGAGAGAGCAGTGGCGTTGATCAATATTAACACCACTTGACCTCTTGAGCTCCTCTGCGTGGACTTCCAGCCGATCGAACCCGATCAAAGTGGGACCGAGGATATACTTGTGATCACAGATCACTTTACCAAATTTGCAGTTGCCATCTCAACGTCAAATCAAAAGACTCGTACAGTAGCAACCAGAGGTGGGACAAAATCACCAGCAAGTCACTCTCAAGTCATGAATCTGCAAGTCACAAGTCTCACGTCAAGTCACAAGTAAAGTCTCAAGTCATAATGACCACCAACTGTTTGCAAACTGACTTGAGACTTGACTTAGGACTTGAGACTTGCCGATTCATGACTTGAGAATGACTTGACAGTGACTTCGTCCCACCTCTGGTAGCACAGTGCTTGTGGGAGAATTTTATGGTATATTACGGGATCTCAGAAAAACTGCATAGTGATCAAGGGCCAGGTTTTGAATCCTGCACGATTAAAGAACTTTAAGTGTTGACTCATCTTGATATAACCACTGCTCAAAGTGTACATTGCATAAATGAATCTGGAAATCAGTCATTAGGAGTTTTGTGAGTCATCTGTCGTGGTTTTATCTATTCTTTGTTGTTTTGGACATTTTCTGTCACAATTTGCACCCGTTTCTACACAGCTAACAACAGAACATCAAACGATACAGTTAGCATAGAGGTGGTTCCACGTTTCTGAGTTTCACCAGGTTCTGGTTCCTGGATCTTGCATTGCGTGAATGGTGTGAACTTGCTCGGCTGATCTCAGTTGAATCATTTCTTTTGGCTTCTCCCATTTTTTCTTTATTTGTGTGTTTTTTGGTTTGCTGAGGGTCACCACAGTGGATCATTATAGATCTCCAAGGTGATCTAGCACATTTCCTGACGTGACACGGACAATGGGGTACAGGGCTCGATTGATCCCAGTGCAATGCATAAAGTATATCTCTTGGAGGAAACTGTGGGTGCTTTAGGATTAGATTATTCAGAGAACGGGGGCCGTAGTGAGAAACTGAGCCTGAAAACTAGATTTTGAATAGTAAATGTCAGTTTTACGGTGGGGCTTTCTGTGAGCATTGCTATCGTTTTCTTCTGGATTTTGTTTTAGTCAGGTTCCTTGTGTAATTTCATGAAAGTTTTTTGGAGTTTTGATAAACTATACATTTGTATCCCCGGTATGAAAGACAGGGAGGATATAAGGATAAGCATGTCTGTTCATTTTCCCCTGTTTGAGTGATATCTCTAGACCCATTACACCAATTTCCATTCATATTTAGCATAAGGGTGTACTTTGATGATCCCCTGACACTTTGTATTACTGATCTGTGGGGACTGGGGGGTCATCTCCTGATGACCCTTGTTAGAAATCTTATGAAATGGCGAATCCAAAATAATTTCCATTTTTGTTTTTCAAAGTTTGCAATGGAGGCCATCTTGGATTTCTAAAAATGGAAACCTTCAAAAACTAACATTTTTTACTTTCTGGATAACCTAGGATCATGACTGAAGTGACTACATAAGAATTTAGAGGGCAAAGATCCAAAGATGGTAATTACAAATTATTGATGCTGATAAACAGTAATAGTGTGTGCTGCCATTTTGGATTTTTATTGCATGTAATGTTGTGATCAATGTGGGTGTCCTTTTCTTTACTAATCAGATCCAGATATTTGTAACTGTCCGTTATTTTAAAAACATGCACCGTAATTTACAGACTATAAGTCGCTACTTTTTTCCACACACTTTGAACACTGCGGCTTTTACAATGATGCGGCTAATTTATGGATTTTTACAGTCCAAATACATCTATTGATACTGTCCTCATGCGGTGTAAATTCACACACAGTGTAAATATAATGTCTTACCCGTTCGTTTTAGTGAAGAAAAGTCTCTCTCCGGCACTTTGCGCCACAGTTGCTCCGTCAGATCAGTTAGCAGAGCGGAGCCTTCTCCCCCCACCCTTCCAAACCGGGTCTCTGTCTTGGTGCAACAAGTCGAAAAAGTCACAGCGCCTCATTAACGTCTCATTTACCATTTGATCCTGGCTGCACGCAATGAAAGTTAGAAAAAGAAAATGTTAAAATTACTCAGTTCTCCATGTGGAGCAGAGACACTGTGCCCGTGCGCTGGATGAAGTGCGTGTCAATATTTACATGCAACACTTCAGAGGAAAAAGCATTTATGGTACACATTTACTTAAAAGTTTAAAAATCTTTCTGTCTAACATCTTTCTGTGTAAATATCTCATGTTACAATGTGGAGACCCGTGGCTCATAGACAAGTGTGGCCTATTTATGTACAATTTCTTTTTTCTTTTTAAAATTGTTGGGTGCGGCTAATATTCCGGTGCGCTCTATAGTCCAGAAATTACAGTATTCCCGAAATTTGCACATTTCTCTACCAATGCCTGAAAACCCCTTAAAAAAATCAATAAAATCCCAAACCAAATAAAATAATCGTTTTGTCTGCTCTAGGTCTAGATTATTCTGTGGATCTGGACCAGAGAGCACTTTTGGAAAAAATAATCATAAAATGCATGCAGAACATGATTTTTCTTTGGGAATATCCCTGCATTATTTTGGATAAATTAATCAACACATAAGGAAACCCGAATTTGCAAGGATCAACAAAAAAGCTGAAAAGTTCCTGCATCCGTCCCTTGATCATGATCCACAAAAATATTTAATGGTGTCTTCCTTGGTCTATGCCTCACAGTTAATTAAAATTAGTGCAATGACTACCCATGAATTTGCAATGTTATATCATACTTTTGATCATATACATATACCATGTAGTGATATCTTAATCGTAGTTTGGTTTACACAAATACATAGATCGTGTAGAATGTTAATTGTGGTTTCGTCTAAGTACAATATTTTTCCTCCCTTTCGTGTGACTTGCATACTGGCATACTATGTTACTATGCTTCCTACCCTTTTAAGTTCATTTTATTAGTAAACAGAGCAGGTCTCGGCCTCAACTTTATCTAAAGTCTGGGTCTGTTAGTGAAGCTTAGGGCTGGTGGCCGGTGATCACTTTAGTATTTCTTCTGCTTTCCTGTTGTTTAATGCTGATGAATTATACCTTAAGTGTAGTTTGTCTGGCCAACTGATTCCATTTTCTTTTTCTCTCTATTCGAGATGCGACTGGAGCCACATGCTGGATTGGATGATTTCTGTGGCGGACGTGGGACGGACTCTGTTGTAGGAACAGATTCAACGAGTGGCTCGATGATCACCCCCACCCCTCTGACACTGGACTGGATGCCTGCATGGACTCTCATCAATTGTTGTTGTGTTGTGTTCTGTATTGTAATCCTTTTTGGTAGAATGGCCTAAGCAGAGGGTCACCCCTTTGAGTCTGGTCTGCTTGAGGTGTCTTCCTCAGTATCATCAGAGGGAGTTTTTCCTTACCACTGTTGCCTGTGTTCTTGCTCTAGGGGTTGGTAAGGTTAGACCTTACTTGTATGAAGGCAGCTTTGTTGTGATTTGGCGCTATATAAATTGAAATTGAAAAATTTTCCCTTTCGTCCCCCTTCTCTTTCCCCCTCCTTCCAGCATTTTTCATGTTAGAAAATCTTTATACAGCTTCAGCTTGGTGAAACCACTGCAAACGGTAGATGATCTCCTCCACCATCTGGGTGTGTTTGATTACAACAGGAAAATCCTGAGAATGAAGCCAACTTTTGATGTCAGATAAAGGTGGGCGGGAGTGGACCTAGTGTTCGCTGGCACATATGTAAAAACAATCTTTTTTTTTCTTCAATTCCAATCATGTTTATATATGCATATATATATATATATATATATATATATATGCATATATATATATATATATATATATATATATATACATACACAGTGGTGGGCACAGATAACCAAAAAATTAACTTCAATAACAGATAATCAGATAACTGAAAAGTTATCTTTGATAAAGATAAACTGATAAACCACCCAAAAATGTATTGGAAGTTACAGATAACCGATAAATTCCAGTATTGTCTCTGGTACATTTGCAACTACTAACAAGCTGAATTTGAGTTTTAACACCACAATCGCTTTTGGAAGCATCAAAAGCAACAACAGACCCAAACAATGAGCACGCACTTCTATGTTTGAAGATCCTGCACACTGCTGGAAGCTCTTGCTTACTACATGGCTTCCAGCACAGAAGCAAGCTGAGCACAGCCACAAAAACCAGCTCTCTACCAATCAATCAATCAATCAATCAATCAATCAATCAATCAATCAATCAATCAATCAATCAATCAATTTTTTTATATAGCGCCAAATCACAACAAACAGTTGCCCCAAGGCGCTTTATATTGCTCCGGTCAGGCGGAGGTCTTGGAAAATACAGTCATGCTGACTTATGGTTTGGTGTGAATACTGATAGAATAACTCCATTAATGTAAATTCTGTCATTTGTACAAAGTTAAAATATAACATATATCTTTTAATGTTGAATAATGCACTAATTCTGAGGTTTTGTAACAAACACAGACAGATCGCAAAGGATTCTGGGTAAAAGAGCCTCTGCTAAACACTGATTGGTTCAGTCATTCATTATGTAAACCAACATGTTAATGTGACGTGTCGTGTGTTGGTGTTTACAGATAAATGTGCTTTTGTAAAATATTCCATTTTTTATTAGTAAAAACAGGCATTTTTACGGAGCCCTGGAAGTGTCATCACAAAATGTTTTGCATGTGGAGAGAATGTGCGCTCATTTTATTAGTGCCATGTGCACGTTTTATGATGTTGTAAAACGTGCACTCAATATTGTCTTGACACATAAATGTTGGCTTTACACTGTGAGTTTTGGCCCTTTTTCTGATGATTTTTCATTTGTGCGACAATTTTTTGGACAAAGTTTCAGGTTAATCGCACATCCTGCATCGTGTAGTGTACATGGAGTAACAAGCTGCGTTTAACATCTCACGACCACCTACTGATCGCCGATCGTATGGCTGAATGAAAATCAAACCTGTTTGATATTATTCTGGTCGGCCGTCGTGAGGGTTTCCTGCTGCTGAAGAGCAAGAAGCATCCAACCGTTCGCACTGTGCACGTGCAAACACCGCAGACCTGTCTTGTAATGTTTTTTTGTTGTTTTGTTTTTAAACTTCGATGTCTCCCATTGAGAGTTATTGTAAATTAAGTTTGAAAAAAAAGCTTATGTTTTGCTTCTAGAAACATGAGTACGACGTGATTTTTGAACGTACAATGTTTGTGAGAACATAAATCGGGCACTCTGAACTTTTACACCGGGCAGTTCTGTTGTACAGTTTGAACTGAAACCGAGTACAATGATTAAAAATATCATACAGTGTCTGCCCAGCTTCAGGATGAATACTGGCATGAACTGCTATGAACACTACTGGCCAGTAGATGGCAGTAGAGGCCTTGAAAACTTGCCAAAACAAAATTCCAGATAATCCGTGTCTGCTGCATTTAAGATGCGTGGAATTTAACAAACGCAAATACAATAACAACATCTATAAACCCAGCGAATATATTCACGAGAGTTTTAGGCACTAGAGTTTAATGCTGTTTCTGTACAGCCTGAACAGAGTGTCTGAAATGCATTTGTCCTGTAGTGAACGTACTGAGAATACCCTATCTTACCCATAATGCACTGCTGGACACAGCATGTGCTCACTAAAACCTTAAAAATTAGCACATTACTTTAAAACTAAAACATATATCTGATATTTTCACTTTATAAAACTTCAGACATGACAGTAATTTTAAATAAGTTGTCCGAAATTAGTTTGGTTAAAATTTGAATCAGAAGTTAAAAATGTATGCCTCTGGATGACTTGGGTGATATTGCCAGCGTATCAGTATGATGTTAAAGGAATGCCTATCTCGGCTTTCAGTGGCTTACCAGTCGAGTGAGTATGAGAAATTGTGGAGAGCTGGGCTTGTCCCAACTTGTCCTCTGGCACTCCGAAACGGAGGTGTTCTTTGTCTCGCTCCATCAGTGGCTCCGTCGTGACGCGCAAAGTCTCTGCGCGGCTTTCCATGACAAAATCTCTTGCTAAAAGTGAAATCTGCCGGAAAATGGCTGATGTCCAGCTCTTGTGATAACCAGAGAAATTGCACACGACGGTCTCAGATCGACACAGCCATCCGTTTAGAAATGAAATGGTGGTTTCTGCCTGTCGATCGTGGCTCGGAGCGCGGCACGCCGTGCGCCATTGTGGGCCGTCCTTAAAGTGGTAGTAACACTCCGTAATCTCTGTGAAGCCCATAAAATTTTCACCGAAAGCCATGTGAATTTTCCGAATGGTTTCCAGCTGCCTGTCTCTAACAGTTTCTGAAAAAATTCTGATGGAACAAAGCCCAAATCATTCCGCCATTTCCTCGCAATGAAAAAACGACGAGAGGGGTGGACCAGTGCTCACTCAAAGCCTGCCCACAGGTGAATGACGCAACCGACAGGCGTGAAAAAACTCACGCATGCGCACAAAGGTTCAAGCTTGGCTAAGCTAAAAACATATGAATCAAATCCATATATTTTTTTGCATAAAATAAAAAGGTCGGATACTTTTCTCACAGACCTCGTATATATATATATATATATATATATATATATATATATATATGTGTGTGTGTGTGTGTGTGTGTATATGTACCGTATTTTCTGCACCATAAGGCGCACCGGATTATAAGGTGCGCCCTCAATTAGCGGGTACTTAACCCTTACAAAAGGCGCACCGGATTATAAGGCGCAGCCTCAATTAGCGGGTACTTAAGCCTTACAAAAGGCGCACGCTAAAACATATAGTCTACAAAAAAAAAAAAAAGTCATGAAGCAAAACGGTGAGTTTATTTGAACTTTTTAACAACTTTGAACTACCGGTATTTAACAATATGGTACTCACCTTATTTTTATTATGGTTCTGTCACAAATCCATTGAAGTCTTCATCTTCTGTGTCTGAATTGAACAGCTGGGCAATTTCACCATCAGACACGCCAGGTTCCCATTCATCTTCCCTCTCATCATCGCTATCGTTTTTGCCTTCAGCCGAATGGTGACTGTAAAGACGCTTCTCCCGGCTGTTCTTTGTTCAATGACCCATTGCTCGAGTTGGTCTTCTAGCCACCTCGCATTGTTTCCGCGGAAACTCCGTTTGGTCTTTTTAACTTGGCGCAGTTCATTTTCTTGTTTCCTCTTGCAACTGCTCTATTCCCATGAACAACCGCGTAACTGATAGCCTATAGTTTGAATTGTGCCTCGTAAGCATGTCTCTTCGCTGGCGCCATTTTCGGGGGTCCTTAGACAAACAAATGTTTTGCAGGATACCTGTAGTATACGGTAACTACCGGAGGAGTGGCGGAGGTACGTGTATGTACCACGGACTCACGGACTCTTCGCTGATTGGTTTATCGCTGGCAGCGTACGTACTCTACGCTACCAGCATACGTACTTTACGTATTACGTCCCTGTGTCAGCAGGAAATGGTCCGATATTCTGACGGTCAAAGACAACGTCGGTCTTTTTTTTTTTACAGATTTTGGAATTCAGTGCGCACATAAGGCGCACCGGATTATATGGAGCACAGCCGATTTTTGTGAAAATTTAAGGCTTTTAGGTGCGCCTTATGGTGCGGAAAATACGGTATATATATTAGGGGTGCCGGAAAAAAAAAATCGATTCACGTCCGAATCGCGATTCTTATTTATTATGATTCTGAATCTATCCAAAATGTCCAAAAATCGATTTTTAAAAAGCATTTTTTAAACATTTTCTTGCTTATTCACTGCATGTACTGTTTGTCAGGCAACAGCTTCCATACTACAGCGTCCCCGTGAGGGGAGGGTCCAGCGTGCTTCAAACATTCGTGAGCTGCAGCTTAGCATGGTGGACGAAGAGCTAATTCAGCCAGCACCGTCTTTGCTGAAGGCAAATGTTTGGGCGCATTTTGGATTTTATTATTTGCTGCGTAAGAAGGAGCTTGACATGACTTATGCAGTGTGCAAAATCTGCAAAATGAAAGTCAAGTACTTTGGAAACATTTCAAATCTGCAAGCCCACATGCTACGCCATGACCCGGAGCTAAAAGAAGTGGAGCAGCGGTCTCTGCCGACTAAATCAAAATCAAATCAATTTTATTTTTATAGCGCCAAATCACAACAAACAGTTGCCCCAAGGCGCTTTATATTGTAAGGCAAAGCCATACAATAATTACGGAAAAACCCCAACGGTCAAAACGACCCCCTGTGAGCAAGCACTTGGCGACAGTGGGAAGGAAAAACTCCCTTTTAACAGGAAGAAACCTCCAGCAGAACCAGGCTCAGGGAGGGGCAGTCTTCTGCTGGGACTGGTTGGGGCTGAGGGGAGAGAACCAGGAAAAAGACATGCTGTGGAGGGGAGCAGAGATCAATCACTAATGATTAAATGCAGAGTGGTGCATACAGAGCAAAAAGAGAAACCCCCAGCAGTCTAAGTCTATAGCAGCATAACTAAGGGATGGTTCAGGGTCACCTGATCCAGCCCTAACTATAAGCTTTAGCAAAAAGGAAAGTTTTAAGCCTAATCTTAAAAGTAGAGAGGGTGTCTGTCTCCCTGATCCGAATTGGGAGCTGGTTCCACAGGAGAGGAGCCTGAAAGCTGAAGGTTCTGCCTCCCATTCTACTCTTACAAACCCTAGGAACTACAAGTAAGCCTGCAGTCTGAGAGCGAAGCGCTCTATTGGGGTGATATGGTACTATGAGGTTCCTAAGATGGGACCTGATTATTCAACACCTTATAAGTAAGAAGAAGAATTTTAAATTCTATTCTAGAATTAACAGGAAACCAATGAAGAGAGGCCAATATGGGTGAGATATGCTCTCTCCTTCTAGTCCCTGTCAGTACTCTAGCTGCAGCATTTTGAATTAACTGAAGGCTTTTCAGGGAACTTTTAGGACAACCTGATAATAATGAATTACAATAGTCCAGCCTAGAGGAAATAAATGCATGAATTAGTTTTTAAGCATCACTCTGAGACAAGACCTTTCTAATTTTAGAGATATTGCGCAAATGCAAAAAAGCAGTCCTACATATTTGCTTAATATGCACACTGAAGGACATATCCTGATCAAAAATGACTCCAAGATTTCTCACAGTATTACTAGAGGTCAGGGTAAAGCCATCCAGAGTACTACTGAGCAGCGCTTCCCTAAACTGCCAGCCAACTCTGAACGAGCAAAGCATATAAGTAAATTTACATCTAAAATCACTTGATTAACCATGTAAAGCTGCATTTTCTTAAATATAAACATTTTTTAAGTAATATAACTATTTCTCAGAGTTCTTTGAATTGAAAATCGATTCTGAGTCGAATTGTCACGCCAAGAATCGGAATCGAATTGAATCGTGAGTTGTTGATTCACATCCCTAATATATATATATATATATATATATATATATTCTATTTCTACCTCATTTTCTACAAGTATTATTATTATTGCTTATCCTTGCACACGCTGTTTGATGCACATTTTCCTCTACTCGCACCCATCTTGTGTGTTTTTTTAAGTGCTGACATAACATGTGAATTTCTCCACTGTTAGATCAATAAAGTCTTATCTTAATCATGCAATGGGAATCATAAATACTCTGATCTCTGCAATATTTGGGTGTATTTGGCAAAAATCAGCTACACTCATATGTAAGCGGATATAAAGTAGTATGTCATACGAAATTTGCTTACTTTTTTCATTTTTCATTTTGAAATGAAGATGGAAATTGGAGCCAAAAATCAGCAATGGAGAGGGCCCTGATGCTTTGATTATTGGGACCAGTGGTGGGAAGAGCTAACACAAAAGTTAGCTTTGATAACTGCTAATCCTCTAACTGAACAGTTAACAGTTCAGTTATCTATATTCAACATCACAGGCCCTGAAGTATTAAATGAATAAGAAATATTAAGAATTAAAATAAAAATGGAAAATTTCTTTAATAATATAATTAATGCATCTTACTCTTGCATGATGTCCATCTCTTTGAGGTGACATAGTGGATTAGCGTATAAGCTCAAACAGGAACAAATGTGTATGATTTTAGGCTTTACAACTGCTTTTTACCATTAAAGTGCGTTCAAAAAAATGTTAGCTGACTTAAATGGAAATAAATTTAGTGGAAGATATGTGGTCCCCTAATGGTTTTCAAAGTTAGCTAAAAAGCTAATCTGTTCACAAAAAATGTGAGCTGACTTAGCGCTACCGTAACTAAATTTAGTGGAAGGTAATGTTTTTGAAAGTTATCTGAAATGTTACTCCACCAACAAAAAAATGTTAGTTGACTTAAAGTTAACAGAAATAAATTTAGTGAAAGTTATCTGGGCCCCTAATGGTTTTCATAGTTAGCTGAAAAGCTAATCCACTAATGAAAAATGTGAGCTGTCGTAAAGCTAGCATAACTAAATTTAGTGGAAGCTAACTGGTCCGCTAATGTTTTTGAAAGTTTCCTGAAAAACTAATCCACCAACAAAAAAAAAATGTTAGCTAGGTTAAAGTTAGAGGAAATAAATTAGTATTTTTTCCAAGTTGGTTAAAAAAAAAAAAAACCCACTCATGAAAACATTAGAATTGCTTATTAGTCATTCGTTGATTAACTGTGCACACTGCTGACTGTGACAAGCATTTACTGTATTAACCAGGGCTGGATCCAGAGTGAAAATCTGACAGATGCATTTTTGCCCAATGATAAAATAAAAATCGTACACGTCTTGTTATTCAATAATCTTCATTCTTTTATTCATGTGCAACATACACTGTCACACTTCTTTTAATATATTTATTATACTTCATGGACCATAGTGAACACTTATTTGTATAAATATGATGTCCTAAAAAAAAAACCCCCACTATAACAAAAATTGACTGTAAACAGGATCAAATTTATTGCCAAAATCTTTCAATTATACCTGAATCTATATATGATTTTTTTTTCAGTTGATAAAATCAATAAAAATATGACTGCATATATTCTTAATAATATTGAGATACACACAGTTCACAGAAGACATTTTCCATTGATACCAATCAAAATTAGAAACAGTCCAGCAGGTAACAATATTCATCATGTCCATGACTAAATATACTAAAACAAATACATCACAGTTGTACACATATCACAGTTGTGATATGTGTACAATTGTGATGTATTTGTTTTAGTATATTTAGATTTTGTTGTGATTTGGCACTTTATAAGCCGATTAAATTGAAATTGAATTGAACATTCTATTGAGTCTTAAAGTAAATAAATATGAAATTGCCACTGGATCCTTAAACTTTGGACATAATAAACTCTACATGGTGAATCCTTGATCTCTGGACATAAATGGGAAACAAAATCTGTAGTTTCTGTCAAAAGCATTTCCTTTCAGACATTATTGGCATGAATGTCTTTCCATATATCTGAGCTGATTCTTACAGCTGCTGTGCTTCACTTCAGGAATTTGTAAAGAAATACAGCACGTTTCATTTAGGGAGGAAAAAATGTTTTAGTCGATTGTAGTTTCTTGTCTGTATTACAACGTTTGGAAAGAGGTGTCATTTTATTTAAAGCTGCAATTCGTTTTGAAGTTATTAATTCCGACCAGACTCTGTCTTAGCAGAGAGCCGCTCAGTGTTTCGAGCTGTGTGAACGGAACGGAGGACGATTCTCATTTGTTGACAGCAACAAGACAAGAGTCCCAGTTAGTGACTTTAATTCACACAAAAGTGACTCCTGATATTTTAATGGTTTTGCGAGGGATTAAGAAGCAGACTTACCGCTTCTGAAGAGCAGCAAATCAAAGAGCCACGAGTTACTGAATCGAAGCATTGCTTCAATGGTTCACGGCTTCAAAGTGGAGTCGCGCTGCAGAAACTGTTGATTACAGAGCCGCTGCAGACCAAACCCTGAATATGCGACTTTATTTGTACGTCCGTATGACTCTGAAACTCGGAATAATCCGTATGATTTACGGACTATAGGTTGACATGAAAACCAAAGCTGTGTTCACCGCGGGGACACATTCTGCACTATTCGGGATTATTCAAGTTTTTTTTTTTTTTTTACCGATGACGAATGATGCGTAAAAAAATTTGACCGATGCAACTGCATCGGTCCAAACCAGTCTGGATCTGGGCCTGTTAACAATAATAAATGAATGAATGACAGAGAAGTTTTTTGGACAGAGCATTCAGTGAAACTGCATCGCTGCAGTTTGACACAACTGTGCGTCCTCCTTCACCTCTGTGACATGAAGCCGGGGAATAAAACCATCTCCAAGAAACACACTAATTGATGCACAGACCAGGAGTCTTCCACCTGACCAGGAAATCAGGAACTATGTCAACTCCACAAGCTAATTAAGGCCCGCTCTCGCTGCCTTTGAAATAAACCCATGCTCTTCCGGTCCGATGCAGCTCCTAATCAACCGCTAATAGGCCTCTGTAGGTGTTCATAATGATCCTACAGAGTCCAACATAAACCCTGAGGAAAGCTTATCATCCAGTAACTACAGAGTAAGCTATAGAGCGCACAGAAAGCCAAAGACTTGACTGGGGGGCAATTTACACTGCTCATGCTGTTCTTTCTGCTCGTGTGTGCAGCACGCCGGCGGCACAAGGAAAATACGTCGACAAGCCTTCATGTTTTTAAAGGAAACAAAACAATAACAACAACAACAACAACAAAAACAGGAATTTGCACGTTCTGTCCCCTTTTTTGTTCTCAAATGACAATTTAACACGAGTTAAAGTAATAAAGCTACTAAGAGAACACTGAGAGAACCACAGTGTGGATGGTGGAAGTACAAGATTACCCTGCACACTAGTGGATAAGCAGGTATTGTTTTCACTGGTGTGTGTATGTGTGTGTGCTTGCGTGTCTACAGACAAGAAGTCAAAAATGGCTGGAGGGATTTTCTTCAAATCAGTTCAAACCAGGAGGGAAGAGTCCCTGGATACATATCTGGAGGTATTTAGTCAAAGATCAAGATCAAGAACATTTGGTAGCATAATGATTATACTTTTTATTTTCCTATAGTATGCTAACAGAGATACTTTAGATAGATACCAGTACACTCACACACTCATAGCTTCTGTTTCTATAATAAAATACCAGATTGATAGCTTAGCCTACTAACTGTATTTAATTTTATTTCTAGTCTACATACTAAATTACCTATACTACAATCTTCTCCTGTGATGTCTTATCCTTCTTATGTCTTATTATTTATTATATTATATATACCTTTTTCTTGAGCTGCTTGGCTGGGTAGGGAGAGTTCCCATGGGATAAAAAAAGCTTTTCAACCTACCATCCCGGGTTCTCAAGACCAGGCACCTAAGTGGCTCTACTCTACTCTTTTCTACTCTCCTATTTTACTCTTCCTTTTTAGATATATACTGGCATAGTTCCACCTTAGAATTGGAATATAATATATAAGATATACATTACTGAATTTTCATGGTCTAAAAATCAGTTTTTTTGTACGTCTCAACAATTAAGAAGCCAAAAGGGATAATGATACAAATTATGGGAAATAACTGATTACATGAGCAAATTACCAGAGAGCACAGCGATTCTGTATGTTCTGGAGTATAAGTTGCAGTGTTTTGTTTTGTTTTTGTTGTTGTTTGTTTTTTCCTTGTTTGGGAGGTCTTGTTGCTCCAGTGTGACTTATAGATGGAAAAAAAAAAAAAAAAAATCACACTTTCATTGTTTGGCGCTAAACAAAATAATCTTTAATATTAAAAGTACACTACAGCAATGCAAAAAAACAAAACAAATTGAAAAACTGGGTTTTTTTTTTGTTTGTTTGTTTTTTTTAATCAACTGGGCTTACATTTTTATTGTAGTGTTTCCAATGCTCCCAATGTCTCCCTTAGAGCTCAGTCATCCGTGAGGAGCTCGGAGTAGAGCTGCTGATCCTTGAAAGGAACCAGCTGAGGTGATTTGGGCATCTGGTAAGGATGCCCCCTTGGGCGCCTCCCTAGGGAGGTGTTCCAGGCACGTCCAGCTGGGAGGAGACCCCGGGGAAGAACCAGAACTAGGTGAAGAGATTATATCGCCACACTGACCTGGGAAAGCCTCGGAATTCCCCAGGCAGAGTTGGTAAATGTGGCCCGGGAAAGGGAAGTTTGGGGTCCCCTACAGCAAATGCGTCACAAAAATGTGACTCTTTTTGTAACGGAAGCAGGAAAAAAGCGTGCGACTGGGCTGCAAAAACACAACGACAGCTTGAAACTGGAGATTTGTTGTTCCTGTACACCGTAGGAGTAACTCTGCTGCTGACTTCCATCACAGTACTGCACATATTATGAAGGAAATGAGGTGGGGGGGTCATTTGAATGGTCATATTTGGACGAGACAAAGCCATCAGAAAGCACCAAGAGTCTTGCCTCTAGAGGGCAGTAACTGGCGTGGTGGTGAGAGTTCACTCACTGGCCAGTGATGTTCATGTTAAAACCTGAGGCCGTCCATGTAGGGGGACACTTGGAAAACCGTTCCCTTGGCATGGATGACATAAGCCGTGTGTCCAGCATCAAATGGAATGAACCGTTTCATTTGTTACACCTCTAACACACAGACTAACAGACGCACAGATGTTCTAATGCTGCTGCTACTGTGCTCAGCGGGACAGCTAGACAGTCGGTCGGACCTTTAAACGAGATCAACTTGGCTGCAGCAGCGCTGGCTGGAGAGCAGGACCACGCTTTGGTTGCAGTCCAAACACCAAAGCCGAAACACTAGCAAGATAAACACTGTGGCCTGCAGGGAGCTTAGCACCGTCTCACGCTGGGACGAGGAAACGCATACAGACAGCAGGGGGATACTGCAGCCATAATCACATTCACAGCTTATATAAAGTTAGGCTCATATATACTTGGACATTGACAAAGTTTTGATATTTTCGCTGTCTTTCTCACAGCATATCAGAACTGAAAACAAATCTGAACAATGGTGGGCACAGCTAAACTAAAAGTTAGCTTCAATAACTGCTAATCCACTAACAGAGAAACCAGCAAACCACTAAAACATTTATCTGAAGCTCTCGCTAACGTCAAACTTATATTCTGTGAATTGAGTTTTGGCTTAGTTTAATGGTTCTAAAACCCAGAAAAAAAAAAGATGTAAAGAGCTGAAATTTTAATATGTTGTAGTGTAAACATGGAGGTTGCCAAAAAGGTTTAGCATGCTAAAAACAGATGATCAAGATGTAGAAAAATAATTATTTCTGCAAATGAAATAAAGAGTATTTTCTATGAAATGAATAAAAATACACAGTAAAAATAATTTTACTTATCTAATTAATGGATTTACTCTGCTTCGATCTCCTCATGGTAATGCTTGTTGTCTTTACACAATTTGTCAGTTTCACTTACTGAATTAGTGTTAAAAAAAAAACAAACAAGTGGGACAAATGTATGATTTTAGGGTTTACAAATATTTCTGATATAGAAAAAATATGAGCCAACTGATTAGTGGAGCTAAATTTGGTGGAAGCTAATTGGGCCGCTAATTATTTTCAATGCTAGCTAAAAAGCTAATCCGCTAGAAAAAACTTAGCTTTGCCAATTAGCTGTTAGACAATGAGCGGATGAGTTTTGAGCTTGTGGAGCTGTCAGCTTTAATTTGCAGGCAATTACTGTACATGCAATCAGGTGAACAGTGTCATAATGACAGTGTTCCAGCACATTTTAATAGACTAACGGTAATTGGACAGGAAAAACTCCCTTGTTGATACAAGCTGCCAAATTTCTGGAAGACCAAGGGTATTGCCCATGTTTTACCTGGCTGTAGCTTTCAAGAGGTGGGGACAGACCAACTGTCTGTCTGGGTGGTGCTACAGTGAGCTTGAGACCAGAAGATCCTCTGCTCAAACCCTGTCAGGCTGGAAAATCATTAAGGGCCCTTGAGCAAGGTCCTTAATCCCCCAAATTGCTCCCAGCGTGCAGTTGAGCACCTTGCATGGCAGCACCCTGACATCAGTGTATGAGTGTGTGTGTGTGTGTGAATGGGTGAATGCAAGGCATCATTGTAAAATGCTTTGAGTTTCTGATTCAGAAAGAAAAGCACTATATAAATACAGTCCATTTACAATTAACCATTTGCTACCCAGAACCCGGGGTGGTTCTGTAGTGTGATCGATGCGGCAAAGTGCGGCACCTGTGCATGTTCCCAGAGCTGATCTGACCTGACCTCATGACCCTGACCTGGTCTTAGAACACATAAGGTGGCCTTACTTGTCTTTACAGCAAAACAAGTTCATTAATCAAAACTAACTCCATAATTTACAGTATATGGTCCTATGTAATGATAAAATAATGACCTCACATCCATAAAGGCAACACAGCTACCTATGCCTATTGGTCTGTGGTAGGGATTATGCCAGTGATTAGCATGAAAGTGCTGAATAGTTCACATAACTGAGCCTTTTGGCAGGTTCCAGCAATTGCAATTCAATTCAATTTCAATTTATTTCATTTATATAGCACCGAATCACAACAAAGCTGGCGTCTCGTGGTCAATCCAGTGCCCCGTGGTGCACAGCCATCAACCTTGCGCGATGTCATCAGTGCCTCGGACAAAGAGAAAAAGAGCAGAATCAGTCGGCCAGAAACAACTACACCTAAGGTACGAGTTCACCAGCAGTCAATTGACAGAGAAACAGAGAATACTAAGGTGATGGCCAGCAGGTAGTCCTGAGCCTCACTAACATACCCAGAATTTAGATGAAGTGAGGCTGAGACCTGTTCTGTTGCTAATAAGTTAAAGGGCCATACAAGAAGGACAACAGATGTGTCTTCAGTCTGGACTTGAACATCTCTACAGAATCTGACCGTTTTATCTCTACAGCAACTACAGTTTATGGGCACAGGCAACACTGGCATGGGCTGTCAGGAGAATAATGGGGAAATGCATACATCCATGAGCAGAGTATCAGACTGCATTTGAGACTGGGAAATGAATGTGAGATGAGATCCTGCCTATGTGACTATGTCAGACACAGTCACATAGGCAGGATCTCATCTCCAGACAGCTAGTGCCGCATAACTATGTGGAAGATTCCCTTTATTATGCAGTTCTGTGTCATCAAAATCATAGTTGTAGCACCAACAGACAATTGATCCATCCCCACATGGGCAATACCCTTGCCCTTCCAGATTTGAAGGTTTAAGAATGAGACAAACACTTTGTGAGCATGCTGTATCTCTGGTAGACACCTAGTTGTGAGGTCCGGTTTATGCAAACATCTTAAAAATAACCTACGCTTGAGTGACAAAAGCACTTTGGCCACCATAAGCTTCCTCTCCAGCTGCCTCTGACTGGCCCACTCCTCCATTTTTTAGTTATTTGGAAGTGTGCTGCTGCACTCATTTTGCATCCAATCTCTTGGGTCCCCAGACAAATGGTACCTTTACATCCCAGTCTTTTCCTGTCCTCTGTGGACTCCCGTGTTTGCTTTGTGCCTCCATTTACAGTGTGCCGCTAAGCCTGCACCCAGGGGTGAGTATATTCAAGTCTTCAAAGTGTTTCCATATAAATTCTGAGCTCCAGTATTATCCACTGAGCCAATTAATGGGACAGCGGTGAAGGAACGGCTGCAGTGGCAGGAGCCTGGGGCCAGAGTTAAAACCAGAAGTGTCCTGTGATCTCTCCTCCCGCTGCGTTATGGCCAACAGCATTCAACCTCCATGTCTGCTGTCCACCAGAGGAGACAGCAGCGTTCATTCTGGGTTCTGAAATTTTTGTATCAGTGGTTGAATTTAAAATGAGTGGCATTCTTCTATGCATGGCCAAATCAGTACAAAATCAGTTATTTGTATTTCTTATGTAATTTTTGCAAATGTGTGTGTGTTGGGGGCAGGGGGGGTCCCTACAGTGTGATTAGTCTTAGTCTGTGTTTTATATTTTATGTTTGGGGACTACGGATGGAAACTAGCATTGTGCTAAATCCAGCGTATTTACGTTAAATTGTGTGCCCTATATATGTATGTATTGTCTATACAATTGTACGTTCATTAATATGCACTGTCCCTGTCAAATAAACCAATAATGAATGAGTTGTGCTTGTCAAAAGAAACTGTTGTCATTCCGTCTGTATGGCAAAACCTTCCGCGTCCTAAAACTCAAGACCCATAAAACTCTCATAATCAAAATGTTTATGCATTAATACTGGATAAAGCTCTGAAAAAAAAAAAAAAAAAAAAAAAATCAGTAATTTCTGACATTTATAAATGCCTTATATATATATATACACACACACACGAGGTCTGTGAGAAAAGTATCGGACCTTTTTATTTTTTTCAAAAACCATATGGATTTGAATCACGTGTGATTGCATCAGACAGCTTGAACCTTCGTGCGCATGCGTGAGTTTTTTCACGACTGTCGGTTGCGTCATTCGCCTGTGAGCAGGCTTTGTGTGAGCCAGTGGTCCATCCCTCTAGTCGGATTTTTATTGTGAATAAATGTCTGAACAATTTGGAGCTTTGCTGCATCAATTTTTTTCCAGAAACTGTGAGAGACCTCCAGGTGGACACCATTCGGAAAATTAATATGGCTTTCAGGGACGATTTTATGGGGATTATACAGATTAAGGAGTGTTACTGCCACTTTAAGGACGGCCCACAACTGCTGAGAGAGCGGTGCGCTCCCAGCGCCGATCGACATGCTCAAACAACCAGATAATTTCCAACGTGAAGGCTTTGTTGATCCGGGACCTCGTCTGACTTTCACAAAAAGGCAGGAGACGTGAACATCAACACTTTTTCGGCACATTCCACTGTTACAGGAGTTTTTTTCATGGAAAGAAAAGCGGAGGGATGCGCCACGGAGCCGTTCATTACGCGGCACAAAACCACCTCCATGTTGGTCTCACAGGACGGCTTTCAGGTGGATTTCAGATGGATTCCGGTTGCTTTTCAGTCGTGTGATTATCTCATTGTGATTGTGCATGAGCTGGACATGCCCCAACATGTCCTGGAAGGCTTCATCACGGTGTTGCTTTGCGCCATGTGGCTCCACCGCGATACGCGGAACTCCTCCGCACGTCTGTCTTAATGTGCTGATGTCCACGTCTTTTCACAATTCCTGTGCTAGTCAGATGACATACCGGATCAAGACAGCGTCCAGTTTAGAAATGAACGGCACATTCCACTGTTACAGGAGTTTTTGTCATGGAAAGAGGAGCGGCTCATCGCGGTGGAGCCACATGGCGCAAAGCAACGCCGTGATGAAGCCTTCCAGGACATGTTGGGGCAGGTCCAGCTCATGCACAATCACAATCGGATAATCACACGACTAAAAAGCAACCGGAATCCATCTGAAATCCACCTGAAAGCCGTCCTGTGAGACCAACACAGAGGTGGTTTTGTGCCGCGTAATGAACGGCTCCGTGGCGCGTCCCTCTGCTTTTCTTTCCATGAAAAAAACTCCTGTAACAGTGGAATGTGCCGAAAAAGTGTTGATGTTCACGTCTCCTGCCTTTTTGTGAAAGTCAGACGAGGTCCCGGATCAACAAAGCCTTCACGTTGGAAATTATCTGGTTGTTTGAGCATGTCGATCGGCGCTGGGAGTGCGCCGCGCTCTCAGCAGTTGTGGGAGGTCCTTAAAGCGGCAGTAACACTCCTTAATCTGTGTAATCCCCATAAAATCGTCCCTGAAAGTCATATTAATTTTCCGAACAGTGTCCACCTGGAGGTCTCAAACAGTTTCTGGAAAAAAATTGATGCAGCAAAGCTCCAAATCATTCAGACATTTATTCGCAATAAAGAGGGTGGACCACTGCTCACTCAAAGCCTGCTCACAGGCGAATGACGCAACGGACAGGCGTGAAAAAACTCACACATGCGCACGAAGGTTCAAGCTGTCTGATGCAATCACACGTGATTCAAATCCATATGGTTTTTGAAAAAAATAAAAAGGTCCGATACTTTTCTCACAGACCTCGTATATAGGGTTTCAAGCAGGAAATGTAAGAGAAGCCGTGAAATGCTAACATCACCCAGTAGATGGCGACAAAAGCTGCTCCAATGTGCAGCAGGATCGCTACTGTTCATTCATTTAAGAACTGAACTTTTGGCAAAAATAAGATAGTTAACAGACAAAAATCAACTTACAATTGTGTGTGTTCCTTGCCCTTATTGGCAATTTGATTATTATTATTATTATCTATATATTAGAAGTGAAGTGGCCTGTGTGTGTGTGTGTGTGTGTGTGTGTGTGTGTGTGTGTGTGTGTGTGTGTGTGTGTGTGTGTGTGTGTGTGTGTGTGTGTGTGTAGGTTCGATCATGGAGAAACTGGGGAGAGCCAACATTTGCCGTCATTGATGTATTTGGGGTCAAGGATGAACGACATGAAAACAGAAAATTGATAGGACTAATATTTTTGGAGAAATTAGTGATATTAGGTAACAACAGTGAACAATGGATGTTGATGTCACCATTAATCAGTCCCTGGTAACCAGACAAGCTCTGAGCAAAGGAAATATCTCAACCTTGCCCATTATAAAACGTGACATCAATTAAGGACCAACAGACTGAAAAACTCCTTTGTCCCTCAGGCCATCAGACTGCACAACTCCTTACTCGGGGGGAGGAGGAGTAACAGGAAGACAGAGGACGGGAATGAGAATGAGAGGAACAGGAGTAGCCAGTAAACCAGTGTTGATTATCTGCAAACTGTTTTTCTTTTTTTCCACTTTTGATACTCTGTGTGCTTCTTACCCTGTGTGCTGCTATACAATGCTGCTGGAACCTCAATTTCCCTGAGGAAGTCTTCCCAAGGAATCAATAAAGTTCTATCTAATCGAATATAATCTAATCTAAATGTGCCAAATAATAAATATAATTATTCACAAAACTTTCTCATTTTAATTTCCTGCATTTTCAGTTAAAATCATTATAGAAAATTTACATAATTTATTACCACCCTTGAAATATGTCAGCTACCTCTTTTATAAACACTACCCATTCTAGAACCCGTGGATCCCCACGGGCACTGCGCTAGTGTATATTATTATATGTAGAATGTGCATCTCGATCCTCCCTAAACTCTAACTTTCTTCCACCTACAAAGCGCGGTTCACCAAAAAAGTTAATATCCAACCACGGTTGTGCCGCCCACAAACAGGCAAACAAATCGAAGCCATGACACACACACACACACACACACACACACACACACACACACACACACACACACACACACACACACACACACACACACACACACACACACACTCTCTCTCTCTCAGAAGCCAACATGACATTATACTGCAGCACTGCAGACTCCTGATGCGACGACTTCAATCTCAGTTATTTATAGCTTTTCTTATTAGTGCAGCAGAGTGTGACAGTTTATTTGTTGGCTTTTCTTTTTTTTCTTTCTCCCTCTTATTGGCCTAAACGATTTCTACAAAGCAGCATAACTCCTCCGGCACAATTAGATTTGCTCAAATTGAAGGGTGAATTTAAATTTGCGGTGCACAGCAGTATTCTATCTTCTCACTATCAAGCACTCTTATCAGCGCCGAAGCATAATCACAGCTTTGGTAAGATCACTGGAGATAATTAGCAATTACCCTATTTATAGACTCCTGAACGTACTCTAATAGGCAACACAGCAAAGAACGTATTAATTAGGGCACTTCAAGCCCGTTGCCTCGGCTGAAACGAGATCAGCAGGTTGAAAGGTTTGCAGTCATGATGCGAAAACACTGCTGAACTGGAGACTCCTTCCCACGGTACGACGCCGTGATCTTAGGGAGGAATTCTCAGTGTGAAAAGAAGCGCAGGCTTGATTTTTACCAAGCAAGCAGTGAGGCTGTAGACATTATTATTTGCAGCCAGCTATTACTGTGCCTTTGATAAAGCTACAATATGTAGGATTTAGTGCTACCTAGTGGTGAGGCTGTGGATTGCATTGTGCAATCTCAGGTCACAGTTTGGTTTTGTTTCATATTTTAATCCTAACTAACAGGCTAGTCTTGGTCTAAATATATTATTTTGTATTGTTCATTATACTGTATTTGTTGTGTTTCCGATGTTTTTTGTTTTTTTCTCTTGCTCTGTTTGAGTTGTGGCTCCATCCAGAGGTGGGAGTGGGTGTCTTCTTCTGCAAGCCTCCTGTCCTGTGCACCAGCATGGACTCCCAAAATTTCCTGTATATTTGTATTGTCAATCGTGTTGTTAGCATGGCCCAAGCAGAGGGTCACCCCTTTGAGTCTGGTCTGATTCAGGTTTCTTCCTCAAATCATCAGAGGGAGTTTTTTCTTACCACTGTTGCCTGTGTGCTTGCTCAAGGGGTTGGTAAGGTTAGACCTTGCTTGTGTGAGGCAACCTTGTTGTGATTTGGTGCTATATAAATGAAATAAATTTTAATTAAATTGAATAAATTATTAAAGCATATTTTTGGAGACTGGGCTGTGGTTTTCATGACAATGTGCTTGTGTGTGGTCAGTAAAAAATTATGACCCGTTTATTCCATCAGTAATTCTGGACTAACCGGACCTAGCATCCTTACGCTAATGATAGCTGCAAATATTGCTAATGTCACTAATACATATACACAATTAAATGACATGAAAAAATTTTGCTTATACTCACTGTCACTCAAAGCGACCACCCTTCTAATTATTTATACCTTTATGAAAACACACACATATACATACATACACATACATACATACATATATATACACATACATACATACACAAACATACACATACATACATACATACGTACGTACGTACGTACGTATGTATATACATACGTACGTACGTACGTATATATATATACATACGTACGTACGTACGTACGTATATATGTACGTACGTACG